>NC_056728.1:852931980-853111980 GCF_019279795.1 Protopterus annectens | reverse complement strand
CCTTTGCATTCTTCATCCTCTTCACAGCTATCCTTACGTCCTCCTTGCTAATCCATTGCACTTCATGATTCACTATCCCCACATCATCCAACCTTCTCTCCCTTTCATTCTCTTCATTAATCAACCCCTCAAAGTACTCTTTCCATCTGCTCAACACACTCTCTTCACTTGTGAGTATGTTTCCCTCATTATCCTTTATCACCTTTACCTGCTGCACATCTTTACTAGCTCGGTCCCTCTGTCTAGCAATCAGTACAGGTCCTTTTCTCCCTCCTTAGTGTCCAACCTTTCATACAACTCTTCGTATGCCTTATCCTTAGCCTTCGCCACCTCTCTCTTTGCCATGCACCTCATCTCCTTATACTCCTGTCTACTTTCTTCATCTCTCTGACAATCCCATTTCTGCTTTGCCAACCTCTTTTTCTGTATACTTTCCTGTACTACCTCATTTAACCACCATGTCTCCTTGTCATCCTTCTTCTGTCCAGATGTCATACCAAACACCTTTCTAGCAGTCTCCCTTACTAGCTCTGCTGTAGTTACCCAGCTATTTGGTAACTCTTGACTGCCACCCGGTGCCTGTCTTAGCTCTTCCCTGAACTCCACCTCACAATTACCCCTTTTCAATTTCCACCATTTGATCCTTGGTGCTGTTTTCATAAGTTGATCTACCAAAAATTGCAGGTGCATCTTCCTTTTGACACAATAAACAGGCTAAAAGAATCCATCACCAGCCTGCTTTGCAAGTCTCTTATTCCAATATACTGTAGGTTGTAATTGTTTCTAATGAACGCAGACAAACAGGTGTTCAGCTTTGTCCACATTTTTGAATTTCCTAATAAATCAGGATCCTCTTTTAAAGCGATGGTCAAAATGTTACAAGTTCAGTTAGTGAACATGTGCACAGTATACTATTCTTATCATGTGTGCAGAAACTTTGAAATGAATGCAGAATTGCATAACTTCCCTGCAAATGGGTGTTAAACAGCTGCTCGAGGGTCCTTTTAGGTTTAGGGAGGGGGACAAGGAGTGAAGCAGGACTTTAGGGGTAGGCAGTAGGACAGAGATTTTTGACTTAGGGAGCAACTGTGAAATGGAGGAGAAAGAAGATTTTAGATGTAGGTTTAGGGAGGAGGAGGAGAGCGGATTTTAGGCTTAGGGAGTGATAGGGACTTTAGGGTTAGGGAAGGGGTTGGGGATTTTAGGTTTGCGGTGTGAGCATGGATGGGAGGAAATTAGCTTTAGAAAGTGATCAGGACTTTAGGGTTGGGGAGCCGAAGGGGATTTTATGTTCAAGGAGTTATGGAGTTAGGCACTGGATGGGAGTTTTTAGGGTTAGGATAAGGGCTCTGCTAGTGATAGTTGACATTAAAGTAGACAGGTTAGTGGGAGTTAGAGAACTTGTAGAAATGTGCAAGAGGCTAGGAGAACGTCGAGCAAATGTGTCTTGAGTACATGTAGTATACTCCATTTAAATTATTAGTGAATTATTAGTGAATACCTTCAAAACAGACAAACTCAAGAATGTCATCATCCTAATTAAAATGGAAACCAGAGCATGCTGATATTATTTTCATCCTTAATATAAGTATAAAAATCCATAAGGACATATAATTCATAGTAATCCTGATATCACACAAGAGAATATTCTAAAGCACATAAGCCAGTCTGAAGGCCCAAAGATGTCATTCAAAAGCTATTTAAAAAATGAAGAAATTTTGGGGGTAACCATTTGAAATGTCGGAACATGCTAGAGTACATACCAAAATGCAGAGACTTACTGGAAAGAAGATCAGACCGAGATGTCATTTCTCAGAATTTTCCATTTACTCCAAGATATGGCAATCTTGAAGTCAGCATATATAAGGTTGGTGGTGTGGGGTGCTTGCATCTCACATAAGGGCTGCAGGGGTGAATTAAGATTCCCCCCACAAAAAATAAGTTTTAAGGAGAAGAGCAATTTTTGAGATTCACTCTTTTTGCGGGTTTTGGTATTTTTTTCAACACTCGGCATGTTGAGTGCTGACATTTCAATAAGGAACTTATTTTGAGATGTGAAGTGCTTGAATTAATTACCAGATGTCTTTAATGCCACCTCATATCAAAAGTTTAAACTCAAAAATACCTCACCTTAGTTGACCTAGACAGCTACATTGGAAAATACAGTTTACATGATGCTTACTTGATCCAATTGGCAATATTTTCATTTCAAAATTGGGATCTTACCTAACACTTATTAAAAATTAAAGATTGATACTGCTTATTATTGTTGACATGAAAATGTTTACATCTGTATGCACTTTTCATTAAAAAGTATATACTCTGGTTAAATATTATCATTCCATTCAGAGTTCGTGTTCAAAAATCTTACCCTAATAGGTTTATCAACTGCTGGAATTTCACAATAAATGGAAATAACAAAAATAAACTACATTCACCCCAGATGCTTCATAAGTGTATAAAAGCATCTGCAATCCCTTTATTCCCAGCCTTCTAGATATATGTAACTTTCTACCCTCATTCGCAATACAACAACCTCCCTTTATAAAATGGTCTTAATGTTATGGAATGCTGCCTCATCATCTCATCTATAAGTTATTAATGGAACTAGATGAGACTGCCATCGATCAGTGTATATGTTTAACCTCTCAGTGAAGCTTCGATTCCGGACAATCCTTAAACACCTCCTAATTAAATGCACCACCTAAAATAAATAAAAAACAATTTCAGCTTTTGTGGCTGTCATGCTTCTTTACCTTGAAAGCCCATTTATTTATATTCACCCAGTGATGGGCTATATCCACCAATATGGTACAACATCAATTGTAAATTAACCCTCACATGTCTAGCTTCTGGTTCCTAATGGGCCAAACTGACTGTATCAAACGCTTACTAATATTCAGCATGCTGATATATATTTCAGCTGGCATGCATTGGAATGAGATATATCCCAAGCAAGAAAGAATTTTACACTAAACTTTTCCAAAATACTGGGAAAAATAAAGATATACCTAACAAGACCATTTAAACTCCACTTAATTTTCCTAAACTGAATCGCATCCCAGTCAAGTAATTTCAAATGTTTGTACATCTCGACAGCTGACCATCAACTGCTACCAGCACCTCTCCTCATTAACCTGGTTTACTGGACTTGCCTTAGCCTGTACCAGGCTCAAACGTACCCATGCCCAGGGCCAGTGCGGAAACTTAAGACCCTGGGACAGCATCATGCATTTAAAATGTGTATTTCATCCAGAAAAATAAAATCATATGTTGTAAATCTGGACTTCATCATATGATATCCTTTTAGCACATTTGTTTTTTCAAACCATTTTGTGGCTTTTTGAAGTATGTGAATAGGAACTTTCAAATGTGGACTTCTTTGATTTGTTAAGATAAATTTACTATTATGGGAGTCAGTCTTCAACTCTATGTTTAAATTACTTATGACATACCTAGAACTTGAAAATATTAATAAGAAAAGGAAGTACAACTGAAGTACAACTGAACTAGAGCATAAACAATTCAAGCTTATGTGAAGTTACATCCCATATAAGAAAGACATAATCTATGAAGCATTGCATAAAAGTAAAGTTAAACACAGCAGACTTTTTAATTTGGATCAAAACTAGATTTGAATAAACTGGAGCCATAGTGGCTCCCATAGCCATTCCTTTTTGTCTCCCTAAAAATGTTTCTTTTTTAACACATAAGTTAACATTTCTAGCAAGATGCCCTGGAAAGAAACTGAATTAATGGAGGGCAGATGAACCCTTCAAGACCTCATGATTCAAGAATGCATGTATACCATGAAGCAATGTCAAGGATGGCTATATAAAAGTCAGCTGACAGAAGAGGATAGGAGTGAGTAGCTTGCTGTCTTGACCATCCGGGGTAAAGGAAGCAGCTCAGACTTGCTATGTGAGTGACAGGTAGCAGAAACACAAGGTGTTCACCGCACTGAGCTTGAGCCTAGTGAGCTCTCACTGCCACGTGCAAGTCATAAAGTAAGCCACGAGGAAATCACCATGCAGATGAATACTTCGCCTAGGAGGACATCATACAGTGGAGCTCAAAAGATCTGCCACAGGAGAGTGAAATGCTCTACTGGGGAGAGGGTAGTTACCCTGCAGGACCAGATGGATAGCCTGTTCCACACTATCTGACTCATGCCACTGAGCAAAAGTACTCATTGTGGATTCCTTTACGGGAACAAATGGGCAGCAAGGCTCTAAACCTGACCATCAATTTCTGTCTCCTGCTACCAGGAGCAAATGGGACCACTGGATGAATGTAAGAGAACCATTAGGCTTGTCCTGTGAGGAAAGGGGGAATTTACTCCAAAAAGCTCAATGAATTATTTTCTTATAATGATGGTGCAGTGGCCATTAATTTGCTATGCTTACAATCCAAGTACAGTGCAAGTGTCTCTGTCTTTGAAACCCAGTAAATATGATAGGGTAAAACATGGGATGACTGGCATCCCTATGAATCTCTGGGATACCAAATAAATAAGTCAACCATAGAAGAACAATTTTAAAGTGCATACAAGTGTCAAAATTAATGCCAGAGTTAACCAACAAATCCAGTATAATGGAGACTATGTATACATAAGCACAATCAGTGCTGTGTTTGTCAACAGTCTCCTAAATTTCATTATCATTTAGCAACTCATTTATTGTTGCCACATATTCTTTGTGACAACTGTGCCCTTCTCTTTTCTACTTTCATAAAGTAAATGTACTTTACAGATCCCAGTTTATAGTGCTTTCCTGTATCCTTGATTTAAATTGTATAGTAATTTTTGTGCAGCCAAAGAAAACATCTGCCTTTATGTTTTTTCATGTCCTTCTCATATAATAACTGAAATGTCAATAAAGTATTGTTGAGGGGGGGGGGGTTAAAACAAGATGTTATTGTAATTCGCTTGCATCAAGATATTGGCATACCCTTATGTTGTGTTGTTTAAATTGTAATTTGTTTTCAACTCCACCAGAGTCTTAGTGATATCAGAGTGGCAGGCTGCTATGAATGAAAAACAAAATGTTTGAGTGGATACTAATTTCCTCATCTTAAATGACTTGGAACCATTGGTTGTGTAGTTAACTCATATTTTCCTTGTCCTAGTAATTTCTCTTTCAAGTACTCGGTTGACCCCCTTTGATCACAGGTTGTTGCTGAGAAACTAAGTTGTCTTATTTTGTTTGGAACACGATGTTATAGACAATCCTCATGTTTCAAATATGTTTCATGTAAATCTGGTACTTACCCATGTAGGGACTTTAATTACTGTACCAACTTAATGCAACAAGGTTATTTTTTATCTCTAGAACAGGAGTGAGGTATAATGTGCATAGTTACGTAAATTGTAATATACAACTTGTTTGTGTTGCATCTTGTGTTATTTGCAAGAAGTTCTATATTGGTAAAATGGAGAGATGTTTTGAGGAATGTAGGTCAACATTTATATGATATTAAGAAGACTAATTTGCATAAAAAACTTGCAAAGCATGTGATGACTTTGGGTACTTCACATGAGTTTAATTTCATGATGTTGCAAGTTTTTTTTAACAATGACAGAGGTGGAGATGTTAGGTTATGTACTGAAAATGCTGAATACCTACGGATTACCAGATTAAATGCAAAATACATCCAGGAATGAATGAGTACTATAGTCTTAAACATGTGTCAAGTAAACAAAGGCTGACATGTTTTTGCTTTTACTGTGTTAGTCATGTCATTTTGCCACTGGTGTTATTTAAAGTTCTTATAATTTTTAAAGTGTTTTACAGTACTTGAAAAAACACCTATGCTGGTGTGAAAGCACTTGTGTGCTTTCACTACTACTTGTCTGTTCTGAGTATCATTTATTAAAGTGGTTCCTGTATGCAAGTTGTTCATACATATCTGTTTTTGAAATACTGCCACCTGTGGGTCTGTTTGAAGCCGCTGCATTCTTTTAGCCCCTAGATGACTGGCACACTAAGATAAGGGGGTGAGAGAGTAAGCTCCATCTAAAAAGCATTATTATGTTAAAAAATATTAATATAGGTCCTACATCTGTTGGTTAGCGATTAGATGATTGTGCATACTCTTTGTAGGATTGGAAACCCTTTATATATATATATATATATATATATAAAATCTGTGTGTGTGTGTGTGTGTGTGTGTGTGTGTGTGTGTGTGTGTGTGTGTGTGTGTGTGTGTGTGTGTGTGTAGGCATTCCCACTGCCATTGCCTCAATAGATGGTTCATGCCATAGTAAGCATTACAGGATAATGTCATTGCTTTGCAAAAATGGCTAGAAGTCAGAATGAGTGCTAATATCCTAGGCTAGAATTTAAATTTCATTTCTTAAGTCACTCATTTTGTTTTCATTGTCCTTCATTACAATATTAACCTAAAGTCTCACTTTATGAAAGAAGG
The DNA here is from genome assembly GCF_019279795.1 of Protopterus annectens. Taxonomy (NCBI): domain Eukaryota; kingdom Metazoa; phylum Chordata; order Ceratodontiformes; family Protopteridae; genus Protopterus; species Protopterus annectens. The sequence goes on along the minus strand of NC_056728.1, from coordinate 853,105,554 downwards.
TTGTGAAGTCTGAGTATAATGTATTGTCAAGGCTTAGTCCATTTGGAAATGTAGACAATTTCAGACCATGGGAAAACCTTGACAGTAACACACATGCTGTCTTACTCAAGCAGTCATTGGAACTTTACCTGTATACAGTTTTAAGTAGACATACTAAAAGATTTGCCACTCTTTTCAAGCACTTTATAGTGCTCACCTCTAAAGTTAAGCAGTGCCATAAATTAAAACCCTAAGATAAATTTTGATTTAAAGCCTTTTTTGTAGCTGTTCCAAAAAGCTGAATTTGCACATACCCAAAGGGGAATTGTATCATCAAGTAACTGTTCCATATAGATGGATTTCTTGACTATGGTAGAAACAAGAGGATCAAATGAAAGAGGGAAAGTTGACCAAATAAGTAACCTGGTATCTTATAATCATGGCTGTCTGAAAATGAGTGCCATTATAAAGCATGACATGGAACCATTTTTGTCTGCCAAATGCTACAACTCTGCACTTTTTTTTTTTTTTTTTTTGCATTTAGCTTGAGGAAATTTTCAGTGCACTGGGAGTATACACATCCCATCCTTGGTTAGAGATATTTAGTATCAGTAGATGAGTAGATAATGTTGCCCAGCTTGCAGTCATCAGAAAACTTCAAAGCATCAGCAAAGTCAGAAGTACTATATAAATGAAGTATGATGTGGAATGAATGTTTGACGCTTTGTTCCACGATCATCTTTTTGTTCAAACCGTTTGAGATTTTGAGTGAATATGGAGCAGTAATAGATTTAAGTAAGAATTTTAAAAGACTCTCATACATTTTCCATGATCTTGACAAACATTTTACAGTAAGGTGAGGTCTGCACGTTGTATGGAAGTTAAAAAACAATACTCCCAATAGAAAATATGTGTAATACAAAATACCAGACAGTGGCAGTTTACAGATCTGAACCAATCAATGCATTTAGTGCCTATTTATAAAAGATCATTTCTCAGCCCCCCTTTGAAACACCTCTATGATACTTTTAGGGAACAACAACAGCAAGATCAGCAATGAAAAACACCTAAGATTACTATTAGGGGTTTTATGCTACACTATGTTGACTTTTCCTCCACAACATCAGTTGCTCAAATAATTTGTCATGTTAGCTATGGAATGCTGTAAATGAAAAAAAAATCTAGAAAGTATAGAGGATTTTTACCTCTGATGCAATCACAACCAGGTAAAGAAGTATTCTAAGTCATTATTGTACTCAACATACTGAACAGAACTCCAGCACAGTCCTCACAACGGTAATTGTATATATTGTTAAATATTAGACTGTGGCAATGAACATTTCTGACCCAATAGTTCTGTTGTTTATATGTAAATTACCATATTTCCATCTCTTTTGATATGTTGTTACGAAGCTTTCAGGTAATAGCAAAATGGGGGGGTGACTGACAAAATTTGGGAAACTATTAGCATAAACAGTATATGTTTCATGCATTCTCCTCATTTTAACATGTGCTTTGTTGTTTTTTAAAGACAAGCCAGTAGACTCAATGGCCTGTAGGGTAATAATTCCGGCTTAACTTAAAATAAAAGGCTTTTCCACAAAAATTCAAAAAGTATACTTCCTTAAAACAAAATGAACAAATGGTTTGAGGAAAAGCAGTTCTCATTCACTGAAGTTCACATTCTTTCCTTTAGCAAATGGATAGTCTTCCTTCCTCTAATATTGAACAATTCCAAGGTATGTCTCTGCTCAATTTTAGAAAGAACAGTTTGAATCCTGCAATCTTCAAATGGCTCACTGCTGGCAGGTGGCTCGTTCCAAGACTTCTGCCCCAGTCTTTTCTCTTAGATTTTCAGCTCTGTATTTCTTTTGAGCTGCCCCCAGACCTCTCTCTCTCCCTTTCTTTGATTGGCCAGTGACACTCTCCCACTTCTGCTCAAGAAGTCTTGTTTCCTCCATGTGGGCCATATGTGAGGTATTCCTTTCCCACAATGCCCAAATTCCACAACTCAACACACTTTACAGCATCTGCTACAGATTAGTATATTATAACACCCCAGCTCAGATCAGTATGTATGAGTAGCATCAACCAGCCAAATCTCATCTCATCTCATCCAGTTGAAAATCTCAAGAACAGAGACAAATGTTTTCTCTGATTTAGGACAGTTTCTGGTAACCATGCCAAGCTGGAAACATACATAGCACCACATTCATATTAATCCATACACAATCCTTTGTTCATGGGTGCATCTTAACAGGAAACCAATTTAGCCAAAACATTAAGTGTTAATTGCATTTGTTTTAATATCAGGCTCAGAACACTGTTTTTGGTTCTGTTATTAATTCTTTTTCTCTACTATTATGTGAAGTAAATTACAAACTTCAGTTATTTATCTGTTTTAAGCACAGGCATTTGACTTGTAATTTGTTGTCAGCATCCATTGCTTGAACTCTTTCTAGATTTTCTGCTGTCACTAATTCTGACATAAATTTTCTCAGTCTAATTCTTTCTCTTTCTTTTCCTTTTAGAGATTAGCTGTACAATTTTGTTCTCCAATTCAAACTCCTGGGTGGCATACACCTGCTGCAACAGAAGACCTCTGTAACAGCTACATCATTGGCTGTGTCTGCCACTTATCTGCATTTCTAATGTATACGTTGTTTAATACTCATCTTTTTGTTGCATGAACTGTATCTGAGTTGCTGGCTCAGTTACTAAGTTTTCATTTACAGGGAGGCTTTCATTTTCTTTTTGTAGAAGGATAAGTTAAATAAAATTATTTTTTTCTGTTTATGCTTCTTATGTTTAAACATTTCTGCAGGTCTGCCTGAGATGAATTTTCATTTATGCTCCATAACTGCACTATATTTAACAATAACTATATCTGGGACATGCTGTACACTTCTAGTTTGACTTGTATTTGTCTGCAGCCCCCAGTTCTTTAACTGCTTATTCTACGATTACACCAGCATATTGGTCTAGCTTTTTGTAGAGTTTTGTTTGGTTGTTTCTATGACTTTCAGACTTCTCCGTGTATTGTTTCTGTTCTCCATATTAGTCATCTGTCTCAGCTTCAGATGTGAGTTTGAGTGCCTGCTTTCTGCTTGAAGAATTTATTTTTCTTTTGCATGTTTGTTATAGGTATGACCTTCTTGTATCAGTTTAGCATAACATACTAACAACCTCAGGCATCTGGGTTCTATTCAGCTGGTCTATCACTTTATCTAATCACAACTGGTCTAAAAAAAAGAGACCGCAGTATGGAATGATATTTACAGTATATTTTACCAGTTATAACTCTGACAATGAGGACATTTTATGTTTTTGTTTTATCACTGGTAAAAGGTTTCTTGAAGATTTACATAACATTGCAGCTTTCATTATAGCAGCCTGCTGGACGGGGCAAACTGGTGATGCACTTCCATTTTTTTCCACTGTAGTTTGAATGTAGATTTGTTATACATAAGTTAAGGAGATGTGGGGGAAAAGTCCCTTACATGGCATGTTTTTTCTGCTTTTTTTTTTTTTTTTTTTTTTTTTTTTTTAGTTATGCTGGGTTAGAAGAAGTATATTTAGCTTGTTTATATATTCTGATTGTTGACCAAATTACTACATATACATACGCACATACACACACACACACACACACACACACACACACACACACACACACACACACGCACACACACACACACACGCGCACCTACACACACCCATACCCCACACACACACACACACACACACACACACACACACACACACACACACACACACACACACACACACGCGCGCGCGCGCGCGCACACACGCACACACACACGAGGAAAATGAGGTATCTGCTGTTTGTAGTGTTGTATACTTTCATAAACACGTTCTAGCAAACACAGCAGTAATAGTTTCATGTTGCTGATGCTCCCCCATGTGTATACGTCTTCCTATTTACACCACCCTGAGTGCACTCTTATGAAGCCTGGACGTTCAAACCCTACACACTCTTGTTGGGTTTATAGGTTCATAGGTTCATACTAGGCCAAGGGCATTTATAAGCCTAGCCCATAGTTATGTGGCTTTCGCCACCCCTTTAGTTTGAATAAAAACTATGCCTATCATTTTGCTATGCCTCTGTCAAGCAGTGACACTGAAATAATCCCTGGGGTATATCTGCGATCTCCCATCCATTGGTCAAGATTCCTCTTGAACAAGGCCAGAGAGGTGCTCTGCCTCACATGTACCGGGATTTTGTTCCACAGCATAGGGAGTCTCTGGGTGATGAATCTGTCCCTCCAGCACGTTCTATTTATAACCGTGTCAAGGTTTAAGTCTCCCGCCCTTGTGGTTCTGAGGGATCTAGATTTTTTGAGGTGAAGCATATTCATCAAATCTGGGTTTGACATGGCCTTATATGTCAGGCACAGGTCACCTCTGAGCAAGCGGTATGAGACTGAATAGAGCTGGAGTTCTTTCAGTCGGGCAGCATAAGACATATTTTTGAGACCCTTTATCCCTTGGTGAGGAACTTTTGGGGCCTTTCAAGCTGCAGCAGGTGTCTGGTCAGATACATTCCGAACGGGGCATTGTACTCAATCATAGGTCTAATGAGTGATGAGTACAGGGGGACAATGACCTCCCTTGATCTAGATGTGAATCCCTTCATGATCAGGTAGAAGAAGGTTTATATTATAGAAGGTTTTCCTAACTACTTTAGCAACATGAGTGTCAAATGAAAGGCTACTGTCAACCTGGGTCCCCAGATCCCTGATGACTTTTTCTGTGCTCAGTGGATTGCCACCTATATGGTAGCTAGGGGTAACCTTGTTTTTCCCGAAGGGTATGACTATGCATTTTTTGGCGTTTAACTTCAGGCCATGGCTCTGGCACCAGTTATCCATTTCTGTGAGGCCCTTCTGGAGAATATCTGTGTCAGATGTGTTTTCGACTATGGCGCCCAGTTTGCAGTCATCTGCAAACTTTGTCAGCCATAACCCTCTTGTGTTTGCTTGTACTTCAGAAAAGTAGATGCCGAACAAGAGTGGACCCAGGACTGAGCCCTGTGGGACACCACTCGTGACAGGCTTTGAGTCTGACATGGCTCCAGCAACTCTGACCCTGTGGGTTCTGTCACTTAGCCAGTTTGCAACCCATCTTGTGATGTATGGGTTTACATTCAAGCTGACGAGTTTTTCGATGATACCTGAGTGGGGTATTGTGTCTAAGGCCTTTGCCAGATCGAGGTAGGCTGTATGGACTGCCTTTCCCTCATCAATGGCCTTGGTGACTGTCTCGAAAAAGTCAACCAAGTTTAAGAGGCAGGATCTGCCTTTGACAAAGCCAAACTGGGTTGGATCCAAAGTCTGCAAGTTCCCTATGTCTTTATTTATGAGTTCCATTATGATCCTCTCCATGGCTTTGCAGATAAGGCTTGTCAAGCTAATGGGGCGGTAATTTCCAGGGTCTGTGGAGGCACCACCCTTATGAAGTGGGACCACAGTCGCCGTGCGCCACCCCTTGGGTATGTATACTGAGGTGAGGCTAAGATTAAACAGCTGTCCTAACTGTGGGTTTGCCTTTTTTCTTTTTTTTTTTGATTTTTGGCAGTATCTTAAAATGCCTGTGCAGAAGCCAAAGTTATATGGCAGCATATCTGCACTGTAGACAGCAATTCCTATAATGACTGTGGTTAGTTGTCATTAATCTCCCTTTTGAGATGTACTATATGCTTAGAGTGGCTGTATGGACCACCTTTCTTCCAGTAAATTTCAAAAAGCTTATCCATGAGTTAAGAAAAAGTTATTTTAACAGTTCCTTGTTTTCTGGGCAGATGCATGAGTTCTAATCATTTAGTCACTCACATTTACCTTATCTCTATTTTGCTGATGACAGCATCTAGTTTCCTCTTCAGATTGCTATCGCTTTGTACTTTATGATACCATTTGTCCCCCATGTATAGTGGTAAGCTGATACACAGTTTGTTTCCCCCTCAGGCCTGGCATGTTACATTGCTACTCACATTTTGGGGCAGTCTGAAGCCATACAAGTAACGCTGTCAATAATGTTTAAATGTGCCCTCCATAACTGTGGTGGCGTGTGTATTTTAGTGTACTGTTCCACAGAACTCCATCTGTAGGCTCTTTAGGTTTAAAGTATGTTATGTTTTTTTAGGTTCCCTCTAAAGAACCCAACTAATGTCTCCTTATATTGTCCATGATCAGCCGTTCCAGGGCTGTCACACTGTTCATCACTGCTTTCACCAGGGGGCGCAGCAGAGATTCGGATACTTCTTGCTCTGCTACACCCACTGCAGAGGTTTCTGAATATGTAATGAATTTCCACACATATCCTGTGCAGACATCAAGGAGCTTTCACAAATCTCATAGTTTTTAATACAAAACGTAAATCTTTTCAGTGGTATGTACTGCTTAAACCCGAGAAAACATTTGGATAGGATAAAGGACTGTTCCACAAATATGTGTCTCTCAAGTATGTGAACAGTAGTTATTTTTTTTTTTTTTAAGTCTAGATGGTGTAAGATGTATGTGTGGAATCTTCATTGCTTATGAGGCTCATGATGCAAAGAAATACTGACAGCAGTAGATCAGTGGATCAATAGTCACTCACATGGCGTGTCTTCACTGTAGCATTTAGAAGCAATTTGTTCTGAAGCATGTATAGTTTCACTGGCAATGTTTTCAAGATTTGTGGGATACATTGTCATTGTTTATTATCTGTGCTGTTTGTCTCAGCACAGATAAGCATAGTGAGGCCCTGACTTCCCTCCGTGTTATTCTCAAAAAAAAAAGAAAATTCTAGAAACTTTCAAGTGTTATATCTGAAACTAACAATATGATATTAGTTGCCAGTGAAATCCTAATGTCTTCAGCAATCTCCCTATTGATACCTGATAAAATTACATGTGTAGCTGACTTGTGCCCACACTGAAATCTATTGTTTTGTTTACCGTGTGTATCTTTAGTAATATTAGGGTCCATCTACCCTAACCACTATCTCTTCCCTGTTTACTGGAAGATGAGGAGATATAACTGTTTTCCAAATATGTCAGCTCTGCTATATCCATGTCACTCAGACCTACCTTGCATGGAGTCATCCTCACATGCACTGTCTATGTCAGATGGTTCACTAAGTGACTCAGAACAAGGCAGTCATTAACCACCTCCTCGGTTATACTGGTAGTTATTAATTTTTTTCTCTGACATGGTTTGGATCTAATGCTATAAACCTGACAAAATGATAATAGATCCATTATGCACAGTACCCCTCCCCCAATAATTACAATGCAAGTCTTTCCTGACTATAGCTGGAAATTAGACCTCCTTGCACACTCTAGAGGGTCCTGCATAATTTGTGAGGGAATCGAACCTTTTCCTGTATGTCACTCTGCTCTCTATTATTCTGTATCATCCCACCTAATAGTCACTACAAGAGTTCCTGTTTCCATTCCAAATTACTGCCTGAAACAGGTTTTGAACTGATTTTAAAATAAAAAAAGGTAGAGTTACACTAGGTTATTTCAGCACTGGTGATTAAATCTTTCCACCATTATGTCGAAATAATGCGGATCCTGAGATTAAATGGCTAAACCTTTTGATGAGGCCTTGGGAAAGAGGCTAAGACCTTGAAGTCTCTAGAAGCTGATTGTTATAGTTCACAACAAGTCGCATTCAATTCTAAGATGCCATTATCTCTTTATTTCTTTATCTTTCCATTGATGAAAGGTATATATTTGAAATTTTTAAAAAGTACAAAGCTCTAACCTACATGTCTTTGGCAAAGAGCTGGCAAAGTTCTGAAAAAAATGTATATTGTTAATTGTTCTGGGAAGTATTAGAATTTATAGTTCATGTTCTGAAAAAAATTATATTGGCAACAATTGTGTGATAAAGCACAAATGGTCAGAGCACTAGTTGCATGAATGATGTCACTACAGACAGGAGGGTCCTATTTTCTCAAAACATGGGAATATAGAGTGCAAAGCATAATGCAAGACAAAACGTTCTATTCACCTAACATACTTTCATAGATGACAGACTGAAGCTGCTTGGAATGAAGACTGCCAGAATCTTATTTTACATTAATATGGGTAATCAGGCTGAAATCCTAGCTCACAGATTGTACACAGAACAACAAAAATGAATACAATGAGTATATAAAGCTGCTTTATTATGTGTCTAGCAAGCAAGGCATTCCATACTCATAAAAGAAATGTAACATGATGTAAAGGGAATGCTAATGTAACATGTTTGGATTCATATTTCTCTAACAGTTTACTCATACAATAGTTATACAGTGCAAAACACACCAAATGATGACAGTAACACTACCATCTGTGATAGAATCTCACATTTGAGGGAGTTTTGGAAGGAATGCGTTTCTTGTTACTCAACATATTTTTTCACCTGGAGGAACACTTGATGATACAAAGTACAAAAAAGAAGGCTATAACTAAAGATATTGTACATAAAAGAATGTGCTGTGCACACCTTCATTTGCTTTATTTAGCAAGCTTCGACACATTAATACTGCTTTTATTTGTTAAATTACTTGGATAATCCCTCTGCCAGTGTATAAGTTTAATAAGACAGTTCACTAACATTCCAGTTTAAATACACTCCATATTTTCAATTTAGGAAAATGTACATTTGAAGAGAACCATGTAGATATTTCATAGTCACAGATAAACATTAGGTGAGCAATTTGCTTGCATTTTTTTTTTTGCATTTGTTAATTTATTTACTTTGCTTTATTTTTTTTTTCTCTCTCTCTGTTAACTGGGATGGTGAACATGTCTACTGGCCCTTTCAGTCACAACCTGGACTGTAACAAGTAAAAACTTGATACAGAGCACAGAAATAAAAGATAAGAGATATCAGATATAAATCTTATAAAATTATTATGCAGAAATTATCAAGTATATAACACGTACAATAGTGCATTGGATATTGCACAGACAATGAATAGGAGACAAGCTGTATCTACATATAGGGTGGATAGATGTAAGCCCGGATAAATGGGGAGGGTTGCGTCAGGAAGGGCATCCGGTGTAAAATTTTGCCAAATCATACATGCAGACAACAATACAGAAATACATACTGGATCGGTCAAGGCCCGGATTAACAATGACCACCACCAGTACTGATGGCCAACAGGGTGCTGGCGGAAACTGGGCTACTGTTGTCCGAAGGAGGAGAAGAGGGCGAAGGCATGCCCGAAGGCAGGTAAAGGCTAGGACTGTGATAGTGAGGGTCGAAACTTTGAATGTTGGCAGTATGACTGGCATAGGGAGAGAGCTAGCTGATATGATGGACAGAAGGAATGTTGGTATATTGTGTGTGCAAGAGACCAGATGGAAGGGGAGCAAGGCTAGGTGTATCGGAGGCAGTTTCAAATTGTTTTATCATGGTGTGGATGGGAGGAGAAATGGCGTAGGCATTATCCTGAAGGAACAGTATGCTAAGAGTGTTTTGGAGGTGAAAAGAGTGTCGGATAGAGTGATGTTTATGAAGCTGGAAATTGATGGTGTAATGATGAATGTTGTTAGTGCATATGCTCCACAAGTTGAGTGTGCGATGGATGAGAAAGAAAAATTTTGGAGTGAGTTAGATGAAGTGGTGATGACTGTACCCAAGGGTGAGAGACTGGTGATTGGAGCAGATTTCAATGGGCATGTTGGTGAAGGGAACAAAGGGGATGAGGAAATGATGGGTAGGTATGGTGTTAAGCAAAGGAATGCAGAAGGTTAGATGGTAGTGGATTTTGCGAAAAGGATGGACATGGCTGTGATGAATATGTATTTTAACAAGAGAGAGGAGCATAGGGTGACAAACAAGAGTGGAGGAAGATGCACACAGGTGGATTATATATTATGTAGAAGGACCAGTCTGAAGGAGATTGGAGACTGTAAAGTGGTGGCGGGGGGAAGTGTGGTTAGGCAGCATAAGATGGTGGTTTGTAGGATGACATTGGTAATCAAGAAGAGGAGGATGAGTGTGAGGGCAGCACCAAGGATCAAATGGTGGAAATTGAAAAAGGGTAATTGTGAGGTGATGTTCAGGGAAGTGTTAAGACAGGCACTGGGTGGCAGTGAAGAGTTACCAAATAGCTGGGTAACTACAGCAGAGCTAGTAAGAGAGATGGCTAGAAAGGTGCTTGGTGTGATGTCTGGAAAGAGGAAGGAGGACAAGGAGACCTGGTGGTGGAATGAAGAAGTACAGGAGAGTATACAGAGAAAGAGGTTGGCGAAGAAGAAGTGGGATTGTCAGAGAGATGAAGAAAGTAGACAAAAGTATAAAGAGATGTGGTGCGTGGCAAAGAGAGAGGTGGCGAAGGCTTAGGATAAGGCATATGAAGAGTTGTATAAAAGGTTGGACACTAAGGAGGGAGAGAAAAGTACCTATACCGATTGACTAGACAGAGGGACCAAGCTAGTAAAGATTTGCAGCATATAAGGGTGATAAAGGATAATGAGGGAAACATACTCACAAGTGAGGAGAGTGTGTTGAGCAGATGGAAAGAGTACTTTGAGGGACTGATGAATGAAGAGAATGAGAGGGAGAGAAGGTTGGATGATGTGCGGATAGTGAATAATGAAGTTCAGTAGATTAGCAAGGAGAAAGTAAGGATAGCTCTGAAGAGGATGAAGAATGGAAAGGCTGTTGGTCCAGATGGCATACCTGTGGAATTATGGAGGTGTTTAGGTGAAATGACAGTGGAGATTTTAACTAGATTGTTTAATGAAATCTTGGAAAGTGAGAGGATGCCTGAGGAATGGAGAAAAAGTGTTTTGTTTTAAGAATAAGGGTGATGTGCAGAGCTGTAGTAACTACAGAGGGATTAAACTGATCAGCCACACCATGAAGTTATGAGAAAGAGTAGTGGAAGTTAGGTTAAAAAGGGAGGTGATGATTAGTGATCAGCAGTATGGTTTCATGCCAGGAAAGAGCACTACAGATGCATTGTTTGCTTTGAGAGTGTTGATGGAGAAGTACAGAGAAGGTCAGAAGGAGTTGCATTGTGTCTTTGTGGATTTAGAGAAAGCATATGACAGGGTGCCTAGAGAGGAGTTGTGGTATTGTATGAGGAAGTTGGAAATGTCAGAGAAGTATGTAAGAGTGGTACAGGATATGTACGAGGGTAGTGTGACAGCAGTGAGGTCTGCGGTGGGAGTGACGGATGTGTTTAAGGCGGAGGTGGGATTACATCAAGGATTAGCTCTGAGCCCTTTCTTATTTGCAATGGTGATGGACAGGTTGACAGACGAGATCAGACAGGAGTCCCCGTGGACTACGATGTTTGCAGATGACATTGTGATCTGTAGTGAGAGTAGTGAACAGGTGGAGGAGGCCCTGGAGAGGTGAAGATATGCTCTAGAGAGAAGAGGAATGAAGGTTAGCAGGACTAAGACAGAATATATGTGTGTGAATGAGAGGGAGGATAGAGGAATGGTGAGGATGCAGGGAGTAGAGGTGGCGAAGGTGGATGAGTTTAAGTACTTGGGATCAACAGTTCAGAGAAATGATGAGTGTGGAAGAGAGGTGAAAAAGAGAGTACAGGCAGGATGGAGGTGATAGAGAAGAGTGTCAGGAGTGATTTGTGACAGACGCCTACCAGTAAGAGTGAAAGGGAAGGTCTATAAGAGGGTAGTGAGACCAGCTATGTTATATGGGTTGGAGACAGTAGCATTGACAAAAAGGCAGGAGTCAGAGCTTGATTTGGCAGAGTTGAAGATGTTAAGATTTACACTGGGTGTGATGAGGATGGACAGGATTAGGAATAAGTATATTAGAGGGTCAGCCCAGGTTGGAAGGTTTGGAGACAAAGCCAGAGAGGCAAGATTACATTGGTTTGGACATGTGCTGAGGAGGGATGCAAAGTATATTGGGAAAAAGATGCTAAGGATGAAGCTGCCAGGTAACAGGAAAAGAGGAAGGCCTTAGATAAGATTTATGGATGTGGTGTGAGAGGACATGCAGGTGGCTGGTGTGACAGAGCAAGATGCAGAGGACAGCAAGAAATGGAAACAGTTGATCTGCTGTGGCGGCCCCTAACGGGAGTAGCCGAAAGAAAAAGAAGAAGATGTGTAAGAAATTATGGGATATACCTTGGTATTCAGAGATTATGCCAAGGCTAGTCTACTAAAACCAATGATGAATGGGCTAAATTCATAAGCCCCTTTCATTTTGACAACCCCAGTGATTATGCAGAATTCTTTGCCACCAAATTCTATTTGCATGTAAGTAGTTCTATAGATACAACTGTTTCCCTCAGAAGTAAATACAATGTCTAATTTAAACATAAACACCATATGATGGAACCCTAATTTAAACTGGTTGTCTAATACAAGAAAAAAACTAATTGATGCAAAAATAAATTTAACTTTCAAGATGCCAATATCAGCCTTGCTAAACTAACAATGAACTCTTGGCCCTGATTGAATCAACTAAAGCTAGAGTAATTTAATATATGCCATGCAGGTGAAGAATAACCAGAAAGCCTTCTTTAACTATGTCAGAAATCTCAGAAGCTATACCCAGCACTGAGCAGAACTAATAGCAAATGATGTTACACACTTGGACTCGGAGCATATAAACAATCTGCTACTGGACACATTAATTCAAACTTCACTACCCTCTCCAATCCTATATTCCCAGATCACATACATACTTCCCAAAATTAAAAAGAACAAGTCCTCAATGAGCTTTTTAATGCCAAGAACATTGGGGTCAGATAACATATTGGGCTGCCTGCTAGTCAGTCTAAAGCACAGCTTGTCAGATACCCTACAGGTTATTCAATATCAGACTCCAGACAGGCTTCATGCCAGATGAAATGGAGGACAGCAATAGTCATCTCTTGCACAAAAGTGTGGCATCAATAGATACAGGTAACTATAGAAAGATAAGCCTGACAAGCCTCATTCGTAAGGCTATGGAAAAGATCATTGTGGAATTAATAAATAAGGATATAGATAAACTACAAACTCTGAATTCAAGCTGGTTCAGATTTGTCAAGGAGAGATCTTGAATAATTAACCTGGTCAACTTCTTGAGAAGGGGACTGAAGCAATGGATGTGGGAAATCAGTACACACTGCATATCTAGACATTGTAAAGGCATTCAGCACCATCACACTTGGGTGTCATAGATAAACTCTCCCGGTAAAATGTAAACTCCTATGCAACTCACTGGCTAGCAAATTGTCTCACAAACAGAACCCAGAAAATTAGGGAAGGCAGCTCTACCTCCTTCAAGAAACCTACCACTAGTGGTGCACCCCAGGGTTCAGTCCTTGGGCCACTCCTCTTTGGCATTTATTTCCTGGAGGTCAAAGGAAATGTTAAGGGCTTATGGCTGTTTGTACATGACTGTAAACATGTTGCCATCATAAACTCTCCAGAAGACACCAAGATCTCCCAAACAAATAGCTTGTTTCAAAACCATGGACTAAATATAAATGCCAATAATGCAAATAATACCATTTGGCAAACATGATTTTCCTTATAGCTATCACAATGACAACACACCCCATTAAAGTTGATCCCAAAGTTAGGGATCTTGTAATATATACTGAAAACAAACTATCCTTTGATTACTATTATGCACTAATCTATGGAAGTCCTTTTCCATTGCACAACTTATATCTAAAGATATGGTGCTCAGGGCCATTGCTGAAATCATTACATTGTACTCTTCTCTCTGCAGGTTGATTATTAAATATAATGCCCATTTTGCTGTCCTTGTCACAGCTGGAGAAACCACAACACTTGCGCTCAAAAACCATCAATGGCCTAAATAAAAAATAATTATGCAGGCCATCTTATCAGTATCTTACAGGCTATTAAGACGTAACTTGTGTTTTGTGTACAGTGTGCCAAGAGAATCTCTACTGCCAGATCTATTATACATTCACAAGTCCAAAGGTTGTGTGAACACCCACTCAAGGGATCTCATTCTTTTGCAATATAAATAGGGCATGTAGGAGGGACTGGAATGTATCACAGAGAATACCTCTTTTTATGGCACTGTGCTCAATGCCACACAAAATAAAGTGCTTCTCTTACTCTGTTCAAATGTAATTTCGATGAATGGGTGGGAAATTGCAAATTCACTGCTTGCACCAACATATCCTTATTCTGCCCACCTCTGGGTTATTCATATGCAAAATATAAGGGCAAATTATTATGGGAACACAGAGCTAGGCTTCTTAAAATCCCCACAGATCAATAGCCTAGTAAGTACCTCTGAACCTATAAACATATGAACACATTGATGTAATCAATGGGATTAGAAATGGTCCACATATTGGATTATACAGTATTGCAAACCAAGAGGAAGGAGGGTCCCCTTTGCAATTTGTAAGGAGAATGAATGTTAGAATGCAGACTGAGATTCTTTAACCAATATCTCAAAAGCAAGAACATATGGCCTCATTTTGAAAGTGTTCCTTTAATACTTTTTTTTAATTCCATTAAGGATAGATGATTATCTGCATCATTAGGTAAGTGATTCCAAGTGGCAGGAAGGTTAAGGTGATAGAACACTGAGACATACGAACTGCTTTCAGACTCAGCCTGGGGACATGGCTATTTAAATGACTTGCACAGAGTCACACAATTAGAACACTGGAAACTGCGAGAATCAAACCCTGGACCACAGAAAGCAGCTTTGTAATGGCTCCATATTGAAATGTCAGCACTTGAAATGCCAAGTGCAGATAAGCTGAAAAAAGACTGAAAACACAAGAGAAGAATGAATTTTGAAAATCTGTCTTACCCTTAAAACTTCTTTTTCAGGGGGTGCAAGCACCCTCACACCCCCATACTTATATACGCCAACTTTGAGGTCAACATACATTAGATAAAAGGGTATATTCTAACAAATGTCACCTCAGGCTTAGTATCTGCAAGTCCGATCTTTCAGCCATTGAGTCTCCATATTCTGGGACTTGTTCAGCAGGTTAGAGACAGCTCTTTTAAACTAACTCAGAAAACATTATTTGTTCTTACCTTCTTTAATTTTGTTCATTTTTCTCTTACATTTTTGTAATATATTTTTCTAGTTTTTCTGTGTTCTTCTTTTTCTTATACTTTCATTCCCTCTTCATTTCCATTTTCTTCCTTCCTCTGCATCACTAGTTGTATCTGGAGACTGAAACTGAATGGTACATCTTCAAAGTTTCCATATATTAAAAGGCTAGGACAAATTGGCAAGTACTTGAAACTGTCACATTTACAAAATGACATGTATAAGCCAAAGTACCATGTCAGTGACATAAGCAATGCCTGGAAATGGACATGCAGCATATAGACAAAGAAAGCTTACATGTACATATCAGACACATGGACCTCTGATCTTGATAAAGCAGCAAGTTTTACGAAGGATTTCTATGCCCATTTATAAACCTGTATAAATTATACCCAAATGTGGTAAGACAGTTTGCAAACTGTTTGAAAGACAGAACTCACACAGTGCGAGCAACAGGTATGTCATCAGGAAGTATGAAAGTCATCACTGGTGTTCCTCTGAGCTTTATGCTTAGACCTCTCCTTTTCAGTATTTACTGCTCACATCTCAAAGGAGAAGGACAAGACTTCTGGGTAACACAGTTTGCAAATGACTGCAAACTGAAAGGATGTTATTAATTCACCTTCTGACATCCATATCCTCTAGAATTACCTTTCCCTAGAATATTCCTTTTGATGGGATGTTAAACCGAGGTCTCATCTTCTTGAGTTGGTGGTATCTCAGGTGGATACATAAAATCCTAGGCCACTTATTGAAAAGAGTAGAGGGACTTCACCAAGGCCCTGGCAAAATGTCCCCTTGTAATATAAATACCACCTTGGGTGCTTCTAAGGTGACATTGGGCTAGATGGATTAACTTGGTCAACAACAAGATAAAAATAAATAAATAAACTTCTTGTGCACAACAATGGGCTCAAACTAAATGCTGAACAGTTTAGTATAATCATTTTTGGTGGACAGTCCCTGCTCTAATTATACTGCATGGACAACAAATGATTACAAAATACAAATGTAGTCAGGGAAATGAGAACCTGCACTGACAATTCTCATCATGTGGCAATAGTTGCCAGGAAATCATTTTATTCAGCATAGCTGATTGCCAAAGGAATATCATCAAGTTCTAAACGGGTAGTCAATCTCTTATGCTCAGCATTGTTTGGATCAGTTATTGTGTACAATGACCGCCTCAGGATGTAGCTAACTAAATATACCAAACAATTAGTAAGGCCTCAAAGGCTCCTTACCAAAAAGATCACAGACCAAAACATCCCTGAACTATCAAGGGAGGCTGGAAGCTCTATCCTGTTATTCAGTGTCTTACAGACTTTTGAGGGAAGATCTCTATCTTGGTTACTGTACCATTAGAGATCCAGTTGTACTGGACCTCCTGTATCTCTGCAAGTCATATGGCTCTACCAGCACTAGATCCAGGAACCAACATTTTCAGTAACAGATAAACAAAGCACGGAAGAAGGAGAGGTTTATAACCCATCAACCCCCAAACTTCTGGAATATTCTTCCACTACATATTAAGCAATGAAACTCACCATCTTCTTTTAAACATAACTTATATGACTTGATGGATACCCACACATTTACTCATGATTGGCTGGTATGGCCCTCCTACAAAAAAGAGGTGAAAGGAGTGAAACCAGGGAGGGGGGATATTAGCAAAGCATAAATGGTTACAACACTTGGTAGCCTTGGAATATCTCTGAATCAATGGTTATTGTAGCTAAGACAGAAAGATTTTAGCAGTAATTCATGTTCAGGTGTGGATAGTACAGGGTTTACCCATATCTGGTGTACTTTGACCATGTGAGTGAAACTTCATTGAATAAGTCAGCCATTGGTAAGCCTGATTACCCACACCCAGGTGTTATTTAAAAAGGAGTTTCTTACTTTGTAAAACAATGCAGTTGTATGAGAGAAGTTATTTTCTATTCCATCTTTCCTTGCATCTGGGGGCAGCTTACTAATATATGTAATGTGCAGGTCAAGTACATTCTGGTGCTTGCACAGTAAATTATCATCAAGGACAGGTCACACCTACTCATCCTGTGGACTACTTTGACAAGGTCACTAAAGCAATGGATGACAGCAAAACAGTTCACACTGCCTACCTTGACCTGGCCAAGGCATTTGACATTACCCCACTCGGGCATTGTTGACAAACTTAAGAAGTTAGGTATAAATCCTTATGCCACTGGTGGATAGTCAGCTGGCTCACAGACAGGACCCAAGAAGTTAGAAATGAGGAGTCCACCTCTAGAAAGAGGAAAGTTCTAGGTGCAGTCCCTCAGAGACTGGTCCTGGGAACACTTCTTTTTGGCATTTACTTCTCTGAAGTCAAGTCCAATATCAATGGTCTCCGGCTGACTAAATTTGCAGATGATTGCAAATTAGGAGCTGTCATTGAATCCCACACTGACAGAAATGTTCCTCAGAAAGGGCTGATACAGGCAAACAACTGGTGTCAGAGTCATGGACTCAAACTAAATGCCAATAAATGCATAATAGTATCCTTTGAGAAGTCATACACCCCTAATAACTATCACATTGATAACACACCCCTAAAAGTTGACCCAGTAGTTGGGGACTTAGGGACACACATAGACAGTAATCTAGCCTTTGACCATTACATGTCTACAGTAGTGAGGAAATCATTCTGTGTTGTGCAAATTATAAACAAAGGTATGGCATCTAGGTCCACGGAAGTCATTGTTGCAGTGTATTTGGCATTCATCAGACCTATCATTGAAGGCAATGTCCACTTTGGTATGTACCTAACCAGGCACATCCTACAATTAGAACATCCACAGTTTCCTCACTAAAAGAAGACAACATGTAAGTAACGCGTTCTATGTAGACCGCCACCTCAAGGGTCTATGTCAAATATTCAAACTTCCAAAATGCTGAATACCATATGTTCGAGACAATATGGTCGACATTTGGAAGTTCGAATATCTAATAAAAAAAAAAAAAAAGAAAAGAAAAGAAAAACACACACTAACAGTGGGAACAGGGGGGCAAGCCCCCCTGCACCCCCCACATCCCCCTACTTAAATATACCAACTCCGAGACCGCACTTCAGTGCAGAAAAGGGAAATTCTCTCATTCTGCACCATATGGCACCATTAAAAGTCAACCTTTGAACACTTGAAATGTCGAACAGATGATCTCGACCATACGTCATTTGACATTTCAAACATTTGTTTAATTGACATAGACCCTGCCTCAAGGCCCTATCCTTGCATTCTGTCTTCTACAGGCTGTTGAGGGCAGATCTATGCATGGCATGCAAGGTATTGTCAGACCCAACTTTGATGGACCTCCTGCATATCCACAAAACAAACAGCTCCAGAATTACCCATTCTAAAGACTTAAGCCTTGCTTGTGATATAAATAGGACCTTCTGGAGAGACAGGTATATATCCCAGAGAGTATCCCTTCTCTGGAACAGGCTCCCCATCCACATGAAGCACAGTTCCTTCCTAAACCAATTCAAGTGCACCTTGAATAATTGGATGGGGAACAGGACATTCATCCCTGGTTTGGCACCTGTGTGTCTAATGGACACAGGCAACCTGTAATTGGTTCATCATCTCCCAGGCCACTGATAAATTTTCACCTCACAAGCCACTGCTTACACTTATCAAGTATATCAAAACTTGTCAGAAATTTGGGATGCATGCCTAGGCTTAAAAGGCCCTTGTGGTCGATAGCCTATTATACCATGACCCCCCCAAAACGTGCACGCTGATTGGCCAGCGTGCACATTGTAAATCGAGTTATACTAATGGAAAAAGGTCCGGTCGCCCGGTCTTTTTTCCATTAGTATAACTCTACTTTTAAAACACTGTCTCGCTATGTTAAATGGGTTTAATATAGCGAGACAGCTTTAAAATAAGCAATGGAGATCTCCGTTGCTTATTTTAGCTGTCTCGCTATGCTAAACCCATTTAACATAGCGAGACAGGTTTTAAAAAAAAGCAACGGAGAAAGCAAGATCTCCGTTGCTTTTTATGTTCGCTATGTTAAATGGGTTTAACATAGCGAGACAGTTTAAAATAAGCAACGGACATCTCCGTTGCTTATTTTAAACTGTCTCGCTATGTTAAACCCATTTAACATAGCTAAAACAGTAAAGAAAAGCAACGGAGATCTTGCTTTCTCCGTTGCTTTGCTCACAACTCTGATGTACTGCGCGGCGCAGTACATCAGAACTGCCGCGGATGCCAGACATCTGCGGAAGGGCAGTAAACAGGCATTATACTATGCCATTATTTAAGAAAAGTAATAGTTTCTTTTCTTAAATAATGTCATGGTATAATATCAATAACCCACTTCTGGGTGTGGGTAATACTGTATTTACCCATGATTGGCTTTGTTTGGTCCCGAGGGCGAAGCCACGCCAACCGTGGGTAAATCCAGCATTACCCACACCCAGGCATGGGTTATTGCTATAGTAAACACCTATGGATACCTATGAACTTATGAACTTAAGTGCACTTTATGCCACCCATTCTGTTGTTTATATTGAAGCTTGCAGACTCTTGATATTCTGGACATATATTTATATAATTTTTAAACATTTTGAAAAGTGTTTTCCATTAGAGCTAAAGTGCATGTGGAAGGGAGGAAGTTGTTTTTTTAATTTAGTCAGATGAGTTTTGTTTCTCTGCTTAGTTGCAGAGAAAATTGTGCAGCTGAATCTTCTATTTTTTAGTAATGACAGCCAAAGATTTATATTTTTACTTCATTTTGTGGCTAGACATCTGGCCTTTTTCACATGAATAATGCTGTAGTTATCTTGAGCTGTCTGCATTGCCCAATCAGTGTGCATATTTTATAAAATTTGTTATCTTTTATTGTATAATTAGCAGCACATGTTGAACAGTGACCTGCAGATGCTGGTGTAATATCATACAACCCTGATTAAAATAAAAATATTTCGGTGCAGGAGAACTCAGCACCCACACTCAGTGACCAAGCCATAACAGACGTGGAACTATGTTGACAAATAAATTGTGAGGAAAATGATGCAGAATGGCATGCAAAATTATATTTTCTAAAAACAGAAATGACGTGTACTGAAATCCTTATCTAGATTGCTATACGTGCAGTAAATGCCTTGAGGTTTTCAGTCATATGGTGGATAATTCAGCACACTTCTTCTTTACTCATGTCATGTTTGAATAAACTCATGATGGAAAAAATAATTAACATCACATATTGACTGAATTTGTCTCAGTGATGACTGAGTAGCTGAATCCTTCCTATGCAATTGCAGTTGGTCAACTGTGAGCATAATGTTGAATGACAAACATCACTGGGAATGCAACAGGTTTTCTGACTTCCAAACCAAAGGTCAGAGAATGACACACTAAAGGTCCTTGTTGAAGAGATGTTTGAATGCACACACAATGTATTTAAAATATGAACTGCAAAAAAGCTATATATGCTGTTTACTACTGGGCATACCATGAAATATTCATACCAGATGTAGTCAGTTCTATAACACTGAAATACATAAATTTGTGTTACTGTATAACTCAATATAAATAAGGGCTAATAGATGGATTTTGTTCAGTGACAAATGAGTTGTGTAAAGGTTAAACATTACTGGAGTAGTGTAATATGCTGGATGAAAAAAAGAACTCTGCTGAACTGTAAGTGTATGTGGGCTGTTTTGTGGCCTGCTGCACACACCAAATTCTTGGTTGATGCATGTTCAACTGTTTTTCTTAATACTGCCCTTAAGCAGCACTGCCTGGTCTGGATATTCTGGTCAATGCTTAATGGTGACCATCTCTTCTCTTATTATCACTTTGCAGATAACATAGCAGCTTATTTATGCTAACTTATGACTTGCAGAGAAGCACACCGAGTACTTCACAGTCATAGTTCTACCAGGTTCTGTATTGTGGAGATTTCCACTAATGTTACAAAATGGTCTTGTAAACTTTGCTGGGAGTTGTTTTGCAATAGAGTATCTGGTTCCACATTTCCCCAGTGCACCATGGGTACTGTTTGTATTTTCTAGCACATCAGACTTTAGCTATGCATATTATACAGGGACATTCTGCTGAGGTATGAACACCAGAATGCCTGCTTTACCTTTAGAGCATACTGAGGAGACATGGTGAACAATTTAGGAAAGTTGCATTTTCAAATCTATTACCATATAATTTGTCCAAAAACTGAACAAGCAGCCCTTAGCTGCAGCACTCAGGAAGATACTCTGAAAGTAGCTGATACCAACACTGGTAAAATCTGAGTGTAAGTGGGAGACAGACCAGCTCCAATGTTTTGGCCATTTTAGATGGCATGTTCCACGGTATTAATGTAGCCTGCCTCCCTTTTTGTTAGGAATTTGTGCAACAGTGCAAGGACTCTATTACTTGCTGGAGAACCCACAGTGCTGCACACAGGTTACAACAGGTTACAAATAAATACCAATCTTATCTCTGAAGCAAGTAAGCCAGTCATCCATATTGCAAGTAATGGAGTCAGGAAACTCTTTTGTATTCTCTATGCAAATATGCTATTTGGGAGTGTTCACAACTGATGACTTGTCATAATGTACTATGGCTTTGACCAGTTAGCACTGATGAGATATCATGAATCCATTGTTCATGACAGACAGCAACTAACAGCTTCAATTGAGTTTATGAAAATGCAACTGCCTGAAAAAAAGTACATTAAACAACAAAGGTTTTTGGAAATCTAAGACCCAAGGAAAGGTGATGGAGAAAGGGGAAACATCAGAACTGACTGTTTTGGGTAGCACAGCATGCATTCAACATGTATTTGTTGAAACTATTTTGACAGGCAGTTTAAGAACCAGAATATGACTGCTACAATATATATATATATATATATATATATATATATATATATATATATATATATATATATATATATATATATATTACTCTCTTGCATGCTGTGATTAACAGTGATAAATAACTTTATAAAATCAGGGAATCCTATATAGAAAAGTTAAGTGGCACTACTGGATCCTTTTGGTTGCCTAGCTGTTTCTGACACTTTTTACACTACATTTCATGGCTCTGTATCACTCCATAAAAAGCTGCTGCATGCTACGTGTGCAGGACAATTCTGGCCTATGCTACACAGTAGAAAATTATTACTTACTCTTTTAGTGCCTGTAACCTGAGTCATGTCTGTCATATAGTACCTACTAAACTTTATAGGTTTATAAGTGAGTACTAGGCTAGATGTTCTTGCAGGCCATTTTAAGCCTGGCTGGTTTCTTTTTTTGTGCTCAAATTAACCTTTCCTGTTTGGTTAGAGATTGGCCATACTCATCCCATGGTTGATGCATATTACCCCTAATAAGAATAACTGGGATCATACCATGGATAACTTGAAGGGATTCATGCATGGGATAAAACATTTAGGGGCTGCTTCTGTCCATACAGGGGGCAGTCCTGACATAAAGTTTCTGTTTCCATCCATAGATCCAAGCTGAGCTTGAATATGGACAGTCATGAACCTTGTTTTATGTGAATGGGGAGTCTGTTCTAGAGCAGCAATAGTCTCTGCAAGATATACCTGTTTCTCCAACCTATTCTGTGAATGTAGCAAAAGAGATTTAGATCCCTAGAATGAGTATTTCTGATATCATTTGACCTGCTGATATGCAGTAAATCCATCAGTAATGGGTCAGAGGACATCTTGTAAGGCAGACACTTGTCACCTTTTAGCAGTCTGTAGGATATTGGGTATAGTGACAGGGCTTTCAGTCATTCCATGTAAGACTTGTTGTTTAGGCCTTGTATCCTTTTAGTAATGTACCTCCGTGGGCATTCCAGTTGTTGCATCTGTCTGAACAGATACATGTCATGGGGGCATAATATGCAATGACTGGCCTAATAATGGATATGTACAAGGGGACAATAACATCCCTAGATCTAGACCACAATTCTTTTGCTTATAAGCTATGCAATATAGAAGAACTTTTTTACAACAATGTACACATGTTGGTCAAAAGTTAAGTCATTGTCCACGTAAGTTCCTAAATTCTGAACAACTGGATCAAATCTTAGGAGCATATTGTCGATGTGATATTTCCCTGGGGTAGATGACTTCCCAAATGATACAGTAATAACACATATTTTGGAATTTTGTGTCAGTCCATGATTTTGGCACTAGTTATTTACCTGGAATAAACCTTCTTGCAGGATGGTTAAGTCATTCGGCTTTGTTGACATCCATGCCCTTTCTCCCCATATTGTATCAAGGACATTTACGCTGTTCACACATTTAATTTTAACTTTGTTGCCATATTGTACTGAGAAAAGTAAAACCAGTTGTATGTGTTTCCACATTACACACATACCACAGTTGCTGTATCTTGAACTGTCAGTTAAGTAATTAAAATAGTATTACTGTATTTTAGCTAGTATATTACCCAGAATATAGGACAGCATTCCACCTGTACCCCTTCTGTTCTAATATTCGGTACATTGAGGCAGTGTAGGATCCATCTCATGTTCACTCCATCCATCCACAACCCCTTTTCCCATTTTTGCATGTGGGATCGGTGTGCATGTAATTAAACAAGATAATCACCTAGAACTTTTGCATATCCAGGCATCATGCTCACTGACAGTCCATTATTATTACCTGACACATGATCTATATGAGAGGGTTAAATGCATATTTAAACTGGAAGAAAGTCACTCATGCCCACCACGTACTCAGTTGGCCAATGCTGTGTACCCACCCATACCACCTGTAGCATCATACCTGTTTATACTAAGGTACTATGAACATCCCTCCCAAACCCTACTAGGCCTCCCAGGAAATATTCAAATGTGCCTGTGCTTTAGCAGCCTACACATACCTCCAGTACCAGCATACCTCTCAATTATCCAGATCTTCACAGCATGTCCAGATTTTTGCCTCATATTTTTGGCATATTCCTTATAAAATTTGTGGTTTTCTGACAAATCACTGAGGATTGAAATAACTAAATAACATCATACATTTGAGTATCAGACATTATTTCCTTCAGAAAAGGCAAGCTAAAGCAAACACTGTTATTCTACCAACTTTTTAAGTCTATAAAAGCAATATTTAAAATGTGTTCCTATTTTTGGGCCTTTGTCCCCCCTTTAGTTCAGGCTTTGTCTAGATTTCTTGTAATAGGAGGTTGAGATGTATGAGTAGCAAGTACACTACTGTTTCCACCACAAGCAAGGGTCACCAAAGCAGTATGCCAAAGACCATAAGAAGCTAAAATATATAAATAAACATGATACAATTCTTGTTATATGTGACAGTCTGATGCACTACTCACCAAGCTAAGCAAAGAACTATAGGGCAATGGTTAACAGTCTCTCATGTGCCAGAAATCAAAATATCATTAATGTTTTTCGATCTTTTCATCATTCACATATGATCTGCTCAAAATACATGCAGGATTGAATGACTTTCAGTATTCCAGCATGGAGGATATGAAGAGGGATATGAATGAGATGGCCAATTATAATTCTAAGTAGCAGATAGTCTTGAGAGGTAGGCAGCCATCACTGCAAAATCACTTGCTCTAGAAGCCACATCCCCATTTTCCCATGTTTGCACATTGAGTCGAGGTGTCAGTTCATAACCTTTGAAAAACATCTATATTTCTGCTGTGGCAGAAACATAGTTCCAGTCCAATGACAGCACTCCATTTCTACTGGGTTTAATGCCTACCACTTCCTTTAAACCCTCTAATGATTGGGGAGAGACTGCACTACCAGTGGGAAACTATCAATATTTAATAGCAGCTCCATTACTTTGCATCTAATTAAACAAGATAATGAACTAGAACTCATATATCCAGGCATCAATAGGGAATATCCACTTACCACATCACTGGCAACTGGTCTATATCATATGAGCGAATCACACAAATTGTGAATGCTCATAATATCGAATGTACCAGACCTTGAACTTCCTATTGTGGGGGGCTGCACCCCCCACACCTCCCACTAAATATATATTTCAACTCCAAGATCACACTACAGTGAAGAAAGGGCAAATATCCCATTCTTCACTGTACCGTGATCTCAGAAAAAGCACTTCGAGGTCCTGTACATTCCATATTATTAGCGTTAGCAATTTGTGCGATTCACTCATATAATATAGACCCACTGGCAACTACTGGATCCTCTCCATGATCCCAGCAGTCTATGACATGTACCTTATCAAATTACTGTCTATGACAATTGAACCTAAAACATTCTTTCAGGGAGATTTAATTTATCTATTAAAAAATTGGCTAACATATACTACAAACAACAAATATGCACAATGGTTCCTGGGCTTCACTAATGAGAACTTTCTTGAACAGATAGAATCCTCCCCTACTAGAGGCTAAAGTGCACTCAGTCTGGTTGTTATTATTATAACTCCAGTGTATCCCTCACCTACAGTTACCTAATCATAGTTTAAATCATAGTGTTGTAATATTCTGCATAAGGTCCCAGATCAAGATGTGTTCAAATCTCACTGCCTTCAGGGACTCCTCCAGGTCTAACTTTCTACAACAAGGAGGTCTGAGTGCTCTTCATCCCAAGGGAACCCTATAGTTAAAACACCAGCTGTATCACTAATTTCCATTCCCACATAAATCTGTGCATACAAAATATGTTCCCATCTACCACAAATACAATGCCAACTGTAAAAGTATGCCTCTGTGGTAGAATCCCAGTATCAATGAAATGCAACAACAGGAAAACATTTAGTCCTAAACAATAAGCTTAAATCCCCTGCAATAAAATCAACATGAAAGGTACAACTAAAGAGCTAAGATGAAAGATCAAAATCTGCAAGAAAAAACATGAGTTAATATAGCTATATCTTCCAAGAACTACAAAACTTTTTTTAAAACATGTCACGAATCTTAGAAACAATAGTCAGCACTGCACTAAGCTTATATCCAATAACATCATTCCTCTAGCCCTGAGGAAATCACAAATATACTACCAGCCAAGTTCAACTCAGACTTCTCACTCTTTCCTCCTATTCCCCTGTTTATGCCATCCTGTCAGCACCCCTGTATAATTACCTCTGAACAAGTTACAAGAGCTCTCTCCAAAACTAAGTGCACTACCTCTATGGATCCAGACAACATACCAGGCAGCTTCCTTGTTAGTATGAAACACTGCCTCACTAACTTCCTCACAAACCTAATCAGTCTTAGGTCTTCGTTGGGTGTCTACCTAAGGCCTTGAAAACATGTATTGTGATACACCTTTACAATTTGTAGCCCTTCTACTTAACACAAGTTTTAGAGAACAATTAGCCTCACCAGTGTCATTTGCAAAATAATAGAGAAGTATAAACATGGAACTCATAAGTAGGGATACTGGCAGCTAACAAATCCTTGACTCAAACCAATTTAGTTTTAGGAAGAGTAGATCTTGCCATTTAACCTGGTTGATTTATTTTGATAGGTTCACACAGGAACATTATGAAGGCAAATCTATGAAAACTGCCTGCCTGTTTCTGGTCAAAGCCTTCAATATTATTTCCCATTCTGGCATTACAGAAAAAACATATCCAGTTGAATATAAACTTCTACATAACTCAGGAGGAATCCATTCAGTAAGGATTGGTGGCACACGTTCCTCTAACGGGCATGTCACTCATGACATTCTCCCAGGGTTCTATGCTGGGACAACTAGTCTTCACTATTTACATTGGTGATGTCAAAGCTGATGTCAAGAGCTTCTGACTGACTACGTTTCCTGATAACTCTATCTATGACCCAAGAAAGCCACAACACCTATCTACAGAAGCTAAAGTAACTTAGTATTAAACCTAGTAACATTTTTAGGTAATCTAAACTATCCAGCTATACACTGGGAAGCCTAAACCACCAGTACTGAATAAGCACAGAGATTTCTGGACTTTTATGTCAATGCAAACAAATTAGTCAGGGAACCCAGTGGGTGGACAACATCTTGGATCTTCTCCTTATAAATATAGAGGCATCTTGCATAATTCCTTGTATATCTTTGTCATTTGGTAGGTCTGACCATAAAGTTGTCGCCTCTGAAATAAAACTGAAACCAGAGAATCCTTCTACCCAAGACACCTTTAAAAATTTGTCTAAGACAAACTACCTACTTTTAAGTGATATATTGACATATTGACAAGCTTCAAATCCCCACCAAACCCAGTTAACTTCACTAAATGTATTAAACAGAGCTCATCCCTGACCATGCTGAAGTGCACCTTGTATCTATGATTGGGTAATAGACAGTTTACACTATGACTTTCCCTAATGAACAAAGGCAGCTCCTAAATGCTTTATTCCATGCATGTGTCCCCTCAAATTATCTATATTATGATCCCAGTTATTCTCATTAGGGTTAATATATAATTACTGACTATGTTATGGGTAAAGCCAATCTAACAATTCAAGCACTGAAAGGGAAACTGGCTAAACTTAAAATGGCTGACAAAGGCAGCTAGCCTATACTTACCAACAAACCTATGAACCTATAACTACAAATTTGCAAGTGTCATCAGCTCACCAGAAATCATCCATATCCTCCAAAGGAGCCTAACCACCACAAACTCATGGTGTCCAGACATTGATCTAAAGTTAAAGCTGAAGTTGTAATGAAGAGATGAAATCAGAAAGAAAAGAACATTAGGATTGTTGGAACAAAGTTCATCCTCAGGTCTTGGTGAGTACCTTCACTTTATGGTCCCTGTTTTTACAACATCTCACTAAAATGATACTAACACATAGATTGCATTTTATAAATCATAGTGAAAGGAAGATTAAAAATAAAAAAAACAGAAGACTGAGTGCACAGGCTCCAGAATAAAAATGTGTCATTTCCTGCCATAGGTAATGGTGCCAGGACTGGGAATAAGAGACATTGTAGAAGTATCAGAACATAGGAACTTTGAATGTTGGCTGTATGACTGGTATAGGAAGAGAGCTAGCTGGTATGATGGAGAGAAGGAAGGTTGATATATTGTGCGTGCAAGAGACCAGATGGAAGGGAAGTAAGGCCAGGTGTTTAGGAAACGGGTTCAAATTGTTTTATCATGGTGTGGATGGCAGGAGAAATGGGGTAGGGGTAATACTAAAGGAATAATATGCCAAGAGTGTTTTAGACGTGAAGAGAGTGTCTGACAGAGTGATGTTTATGAAGCTCGAAACTGATGGTGTAATGATGAATGTTGTTAGTGCATATGCTCCACAAGTTGGGTGTGCGATGGATGAGAAAGAGAAATTTTGGAGTGAGTTGGATGAAGTTGTGGTGAGTGTACCCAAGGGTGAGAGACTAGTGATTGGAGCGGACTTTAATGGGCATGTTGGTGAAGTGAACAGAGGGGATGAGGAAGTGATGGGTAGGTATGGTGTTAAGGAGAGGAATGCAGAAGGTCAGATGATTGTGGATTTTGCGAAAAGGATGGACATGGCTGTGGTGAATACGTATTTTAAGAAGAGGGTGGAGCATAGGGTGACGTACAAGAGTGGAGGAAGATGCTCACAGGTTGATTATATACTATGTAGGAGGGCCAGTCTGAAGGAGATTGGAGACTGTAAAGTGGTGGCAGGGGAAAGTGTAGTTAAGCAGCATAGAATGGTGGTATGTAGAATGACGTTGGTGATCAAGAAGAGGAGGAGTGTGAAAGCTGTGCCAAGGATTAAATGGTGGAAGTTAAAAAAGGGTGATTGTGAAGTGGAGTTTAGGGAAGAGTTAAGACAGGCACTGGGAGGCAATGGAGAGTTACCGAATAGCTGGGTAACTACAGCAGAACTAGTAAGGGTGACTGCTAGAAAGGTGCTTGGTGTGACATCTGGACAGAGGAAGGAGGACAAGGAGACCTGGTGGTGGAATGAGGAAGTACAGGAGAGTATACAGAGGAAGAGGCTGGCGAAGAAGAAGTGGGATTGTCAAAGAGATGAAGAAAGTTGACATGAGTATAAGGAGATGAGGCGCATGGCAAAGAGAGAGGTGGCGAAAGCTAAGGATAAGGCGTATGAAGAGTTGTACAAGAGATTGGACACTAAAGAGGGAGAAAAGGACCTGTACCGATTAGCTAGACAGAGGGACAGAGCTGGGAAAGATGTGCAGCATGTAAGGGTGATAAAGGATAGTGAGGGAAAGTTACTCACAAGAGAGGAGAGTGTGTTGAGTAGATGGAAAGAGTATTTTGAGAGGCTGATGAATGAAGAGAATGAGAGAGAGAGAAGGTTGGATGATGTGGGGATAGTGAATCAGGAAGTGAAACAGATTAGCAAGGAGGAAGTAAGGGCAGCTATGCAGAGGATGAAGAACGGAAAGGCTGTTGGCCCAGATGACATACCAATGGAAACATGGAGGTGCTTAGGAGAAATGGCAGTGGAATTTCTAACTAGATTGTTTAATGAAATTTTGGAAAGTCAGAGGATGCCTGAGGAGTGGAGAAAAAGTGTTTTGGTACCTATCATTAAGAATAAGGGAGATGTGCAGAGCTGCAGTAACTACAGAGGGATAAAACTGATTAGTCACAGCTTGAAGTTATGGGAAAGAGTAGTGGAAGCAAGGTTAAGAAGGGAGGTGATGATTAGTGATCAGCAGTATGGTTTCATGCCAGGAAAGAGCACTACAGATGCAATGTTTGCTCTGAGAGTGTTGTTGGAGAAATACAGAGAATGTCAGAAGGAGTTGCATTGTGTCTTTGTAGACTTGGGGAAAGCATATGACAGGGTGCCTAGAGAAGAGTTGTGGTATTGTATGAGGAAGTCGGGAGTGGCAGAGAAGTACGTAAGAGTAGTACAGGATATGTACGAGGGTAGTGTGACAGTGGTGAGGACTGCAGTGTGCATGACAGATCCGTTTAAGGTGGAGGTGGGATTACATCAAGGATCAGCTCTGAGTCCTTTCTTATTTGCAGTGGTGATGGACAGGTTGACAGATGAGATCAGACAGGAGGCCCCGTGGACTATGATGTTTGCAGATGACATTGTGATCTGTAGTGAGAGTAGGAATCAGGTTGAGTAGACTCTGGAGAGGTGGAGATATGCTCTAGAGAGCAGAGGAATGAGGGTCAGCAGGGCTACGACAGAATATATGTGTATAAATGAGAGGGAGGGTAGAGGAATGGTGAGGATGCAGGGAGTAGAGTTGGTAAAGGTGGACGAGTTTAAGTACTTGGGATCAACAAGAGTATTGCCTTTCTATATTTTGAATACTGTAGTTTGTTTTCTTTACCTTGTGTTTTGCTTGCATTCTGTTTTAACAGCATATTAAAACTTCAAAAGAGACCACAGCTCTCTCTGTTCTGAGTCAGGCAGAATTTTTCCCTCCCTCCCAACCATTTAAGTTGTCTTGTTAAATACCACTGTCTTTCTAGTTGCCCACCTCTTATGTTAATCTGACCATATATCTCATTTCTCTCTACTTTCACTGGCTTATGTGAGTAATCACAAAACCATCACTTTTGAAATCCCACCCCTTCAATTATTTAAATTTATTGGCCATCCTACAGTATTTCATAGTACCAAAATACAAAAGTAACCACCCCTTTCAGTCCATCTTGCTGTTTTAAAAATAGTAACTCTCCACTAAACCTTAACTTTTTAAACAGGTAAAACTCAAGTTACCTACTTTCATATCTAACTTCTCTAGTGTACACTGCAGAGTGCATTCTTTTCAATCTTACCTTTAAGCATCCCTGTTACTAGCACTTTCTCTAATACCTAAAAAGATCATCTCTACTTGACTCCAAGTAGACTTTTCTCTATCTGTTAAATCTAGCACTTGCTCCTACAGTACTTATTACCTTGATACGGCACTCTTATAGATAGCACCCCAAAAAGGCAAACCCCATTTCTCGCTCACCCACGTCCCCGGAATCTCTTTTAAAGTTTTTGTCTAGTCCTTCTAGCATGTCGAGGGATCAGTTGCTAGAGTCCTCTCCTGCTCAGCTGGTGAACCTGGGAATATTGAGGCAATGTTACAATTGCCTCATGTACACAGACAACCCTCTCCTCCTCCCACAAAACACAAATACATGCGAGAGATGCAACTATATGGCCAAACTGGAGGCTGAGCTCTCTCAACATAGGACTGGCAAGACCAGTCAGGAGGAGAAGGTTACCACACACACTATAGACCCAGTCTCACATAGTACCATCACAACCTCAAATCATACACATAAACACACAAAGACATACTCGCCTCTGATCAAAAATCTACCAAAACAGCAGAGGCCACCAAAGCAGACACCCAAACAACCACCACCTCAGAACACAACACCTGCAACACATAGACCTCACAGTCAGAGTGTCAAACAGTCACAGCCCTTAAGGCCAAACACAATGCCAGACACACTAGTCATTGGTGACTCCATAGCCAGACACACTGACGTCCCGCTCACCAGACTGAGTAAGGAGAAGGTCACAGTAAGCTGCCTGTCGGGCGCTAGAATCCGCCACATAACGCAAGCACTCAGGTCTCTCAACAGCAGGTACAAATATGACTCAGTCATTGTCCACGCTGGTGTAAACGACCTGAGACGTACCTCCTTGGACTACATGAAAAGAGACATTGAGGAGCTCTCTGATTATGTAGCCCAGGCAGGTATGACCCTGACCTTGAGCAGTATCCTACCTTCACCAAGAATGATGCCACAATACAGAGATAAGATGATCAGCTTTAACAATTGGCTTAAACTCTGGTGTCATTCAAAGGGGATCCAATGTCTGTCTGCCTGGGATGACATGCTGGACAAGCCACGCTGCTTCGCAAGGGACGGCTTGCACCTGTCACCCCTGGGATTCCGGATATTGGCAAAGGCTCTTGCCACCCCCATAGTGCCTCTTTTAGGCAAGGCTCTAATTCTAATCCCACCACCCTAGAACACAAAAAAGGAAAAAAACTAAGGGTAATGCTGCTCAATGCCAGAAGTCTAAATCTCAAAATGCACGCACTCGAGGCCTTTCTCAGTATGGAGAACATCGATGTCTGTGCAGTGACAGAAACCTGGTTCAAGGCTCCTGAGAGCACCCCAGCACTATCAGGTTTTACCTCTTATCATGCGTTCCGGCCCCAAAATCCGGACAATACCAAGAAAGGAGGGGGGGTATCCATATTCATCAAGGACACCCGCACCTCAAGACTGGTGGCAATGCACGATGCATCGGAGACCATCCAGGTGCAATTAACCATAGGCAAGACTGGTCTGCAAATTGTAGCATGTTACAGGCCACCCTCACAAACTCAGGAACCTCACATGGCCTTCCTGAAAACACTAGAGGGGATAAATGTATCACCAAACACCATCATACTAGGTGACTTCAATTACCCTAATATAGACTGGGAACACTACTCAAGCCCAAACACCCTAGCCCAAAAGTTCCTGGAATTCATAAACTCAAATGCCATGGAACAACTAGTCACCATCCCCACAAGAGGAGAAAACATACTTGATCTCATCATCATGAACATGGGAGCACAATGTTCAACACCGAAGTATACCCCTCACTGGTGAGATCAGATCACAAACTAATCTCGCTGGAGGTCCTCATCCCACCCCCACCTGAAATAAAAAAGACCACAGTAAAGAACTTCTTGAAAGCCGACTTCACACTTCTAAAGACTAGTGTGGTCTCCTTTAAGGCCCCCGAGCCAGCGGAAAACAGTACTCAAGCCGCTGAATCACTTACAAATGCCTTCTACCAGCACCTGCAGGACTGCATGGATAAGGCAATCCCAAGCAAAACAAAGACTCTTTGTACCAAAGGCAAGCGTCCAGTCTGGCGGACCCCAGCCATAAACAAACTCTACAACAAAAGGAGGAAGCTACTACAAGATAGAGCAAAATCCTTAAAAGGTAAGACACCCTTGATCACTATAAGTAGAAAACTAAGAGCTCTCATAAAATCATCCAAAGCAAATTTTGAGAGAAAAATAGCTAAAGACTCAAAAGACAATCATAAGGCCTTCTTTAGCTATGTTAGAAACCTGGGAGGAAACTCCCAGATATGCTCAGAACTAGTTCAAAATGATGTGAAGATTACTGATCCTACAGACATTGCCAACATACTGGCTGACAGGTTCAGTGCAAACTTCTCTCCCTTCCCCTCCCCAAAAGTTGAAATATCTATACCAGGCGATTGCAGCCCCCAAACATCTCCAACGCCCAAGTGAGAACTGCTCTCTCCAAAGCAAAAAACACAGCATCCATGGGACCAGATGGTGTCCCCGGCTGTGTGCTCCACGAACTCAACGAGGAATTAAACCCACAGCTAGGACAGCTGTTTAATCATAGTCTTACCTCTGGATACGCACCCAGGAGTGGCGCACTGCAACTGTGGTCCCACTTCACAAAGGCGGTGCCTCCACCGACCCTGGAAATTACCGCCCATTAGCTTGACAAGCCTTATCTGCAAAGCCATGGAGAGGATCATAATGGACCTCATAAATAAAGACATAGGGAATTTGCAGACTTTGGATCCATCCCAGTTTGGCTTTGTCAAAGGCAGATCATGCCTTCTAAACTTGGTTGACTTTTTGAAACAGTCACCAAAGCCATTGATGAGGGAAAGGCAGTCCATACAGCCTACCTCGATCTGGCGAAGGCCTTCGATACAATACCCCACTCGGGTATCATTGAAAAACTCATCAGCTTAAATGTTAACCCATACATCACAAGATGGGTTGCAAACTGGCTGAGTGACAGAACCCACAGGGTCAGAGTTGCTGGCGCCATGTCAGACTCAAAGCCTGTCACAAGTGGTGTACCACAGGGCTCAGTCCTGGGCCCACTCTTGTTTGGCATCTACTTTTCCGAAGTACAAGCAAACACAGGAGGGTTATGGCTGACAAAGTTTGCAGATGACTGCAAACTGGGCGCCATAGTAGAAAACACATCTGACACAGATATCCTTCAGAAGGGTCTCACAGAAACAGATAACTGGTGCCAGAGCCATGGCCTAAAGTTAAATGCCAAAAAATGCATAGTCATACCCTTCGGGAAAAACAAGGTTACCCCTAGCTACCAAATAGATGGCAATCCACTGAGCACAGAAGAAGTTATCAGGGACCTGGGGACCCAGGTTGATAGTAGTCTGTCATTCGACACCCATGTAGCTAAAGTAGTTAGGAAGACCTTCTACATTGCCCACCTTATCATGAAGGGATTCTCATCTAGATCAAGGGAGGTCATAGTCTCCCTATACTCATCACTCATCAGACCAATGATTGAGTACAATGCCCCATTCGGAATGTATCTGACCCGACACTTGCAGCAGCTGGAGAGGCCACAAAAGTTCCTCACCAAAAGGATAAAGGGTCTCAAACATCTGTCCTATGCTGCCCGACTGAAAGAACTCCAGCTCTATTCAGTCGCTTACCGCTTGCTCAGAGGTGACCTTTGCCTAACATATAAGGCCATGTCAAACCCAGATTTGATGAATATGCTTCACCTCAAAAAATCTAGATTCGTCAGAGCCACAAGGGCGGGAGACTTAAACCTCGACACGGCTATTAATAAGATGTGCTGGAGGGATAGATTCATCACCCAAAGACTCCCTATGCTGTGGAATAAAATCCCGGTATATGTGAGGCAGAGCACCTCGCTGGCCTTGTTCAAGAGAAATCTTGACCAATGGATGGGAGATCGCAGATATACCCCAGGGATTACCTCAGTGTCACTGCTCGACAGAGGCACAGCAAAATAATGGGTATTGTTCCCCATACTAAAGGGGTGGCGTAAGCCACAAAACTATGGGCTAGGCTTGTAAATGCCCTTGGGCAGATAGCCTAGTATGAACCTATGAACCTATGAACCTATGAACAGTTCAGAGTAATGGTGAATGTGGAAGAGAGGTGAAGAAGAGAGTACAGGCAGGGTGGAATGGGTGGAGAAGAGTGTCAGGAGTGATTTGTGACAGACGGGTATCAGTAAGAGTGAAAGGGAAGGTCTACAAGAGTGTAGTGAGACCAGCTATGTGATATGGGTTGGAGACAGTGGCATTGACAAAAAGGCAGGAGTCAGAGCTGGATGTGGCAGAGTTAAAGATGTTAAGATTTGCAATCGGTGTGACTAGGATGGATAGGATTAGGAATCAGTATATTAGAGGGTCAGCTCATGTTGGACAGTTTGGAGACAAAGGAAGAGAGATGAGATTGCGTTGGTTTGGACATGTGCTGAGGAGGGATGATGGGTATATTGGGAAAAAGATGCTAAGGATGGAGCTGCCAGGTAAGAGGAATAGAGGAAGGCCTAAGATAAGGTTTATGGATGTGGTGAGAGAGGACATGCAGGCGGTTGGTGTGACAGAGCAAGATGCAGAGGATATGAAGAAATGGAAAGAGATGATCCGCTGTGGCGACCCCTAACGGGAAAAGCCGAAAGAGAATGATGATGATGATGATGTAGAAGTATCAGAACATGAAAACATTACAACCACAAGGTTAGGCCATGCTGCAAACTCCCCCACACCCCATATTAGAAAGAAGCAAAAGTTCTTTCTAAAAAAAAAACATAGGTCAACCAAGCAGCATTAATGCAATAAAGTGGAGTTAAAGATGATACAGACCCTGGGATTCATTAATAATCATGCAGGCTTTGAGGAAAGCCTACACAATTTTTACATGTTAACATGATGAGCAGCAGCACTAATTGTATATGCCTGCTTCTCATCACAATGACAGGAATACAAGCACACTTTCATGGCCAGCAACAGTGTTGGCAGCCATGAAAACAGTCTCAGCAGCATGAGCATACACATAGTAAACAAACAGGTTTACCTACCGACAAATCTGTTATGTGTGCTCACGTGGACAGCCGTGAAAGTAAGGCAGGGCAACTGCAATACAGAGGAAGTGTGCTGAGGAAAATTTGCACACAATTAAAACATAGCTCTCCAGAAATAAAGAAGAGGGGAGAAAAATGGCAAGGGAAACTACAATGAAAGTTATATCACAGAGGGAAAGTGTAATGAGGACTGTGGGAACACAGACCACAGTTCTAAATAGCAAAGTAAAGCAAAGGTCAGGGTGAATGTTGACATTATCCTAAAATAACTTTGGTAAAAATGCATATGTCTCAAAGACAAATGTTTAACATAAAATTATGCAATATGTATCTCATAATAATCAATGGTATTCCTACTTCCTTAGCAAATATAGTGAGCTAAAAACTGACATGCTAGTATAGCATGTGAGAGTTACACTAAGTAACATTTAACTTGAAGACAGTAGTTGTGGCACAAACATCATTAACATGCAGAGTTGAGAGGACAGTTAGAAAGGATTGTGTATACATTAGGGAATATTTGCATAGCCTGCAGTTCTTCAATATGACATGTTGGGAAAAGAAGAATGCTTCGTCAGCCACAATCCCGTCTTGGAAGAATGAAAACCATGTCATCAATGTTACCACTGAGCTGTGTATGAATTGTGTATACCACAGAAATAGGCATAACATATGTATAAAGAAGAACATTTTTGAAGGAAATTCTTCATTTCCATATTCTTATAGATATGGATTCCCTAGGTAGGTGTGTGTGGCATTACAGATGTGGGAACAAACTGTGCCAAACACAATGCACTTGCCTATGGCACTCCTGCCAGACACTATTATTGGAAAGACAGATTATAACAGATGCAAACACCACGCTATGATGCAATTTATTTCAGAGTCATGCAGTGGCTGCATCTGCCACTGGAGGTAGCAATGGATATTGTCACAAACAACTGAAACTGATGTGTGAATTAAGAAATGATCTTTGATAATGAATGTAACATCTGCATGTCAAAAAACTAGAACACAACTACCGAAAAAATAATTGATACTGAATGCTGTCTTTGCTACGTAAATCAGTACGAGTGAAACTGGACCCGGTCAAGTAAAAGAAGATTTATTACAACACACACGGTACTAAAAACATCTGTTAAGCGCTTTCATCTGTAAAATACAGACTTCATCAGAACACCAGTTCAATTCATCTAATAGCAAATTTAAAAACTTTTTGGCGCCAAACAATCTAATAAAAAATCACATTTAAAGAGCCAGCACTTAAAACTTAACAAAAATGTACAAATACTTTACAAATAACAATCTAAATATTCCAACCACTTAATTAAAAATTATTTATGGTTGTGTCAAAATCAACAATATCTTATCATATAAATAATATTGTGGTCTCAGCTTTTGATGTTACAAAAGTTGCAATACTGGTTTAATAGAAATAAATTCATTTATACCAGGAAATTTTATGACATTTGTTGCCATTTGCCAGAAGCTTTCCATTTTACTTAACTGTGCCTTATAATTACCCCCCCCGAGGTGATATATACACTTGATCAATTATTGCAAATTTAAAAGTATGTGTCTCTCCACACTTATTTATATGCCTAAACAAGGCATTTTTAGTATCTTCAACATTAATTTTATATAGATGTTCATAAATACGTTTCTTGAGGTGTCTCTCTGTTTTTCCTATATAAAAAGCTGTACATGAGCTACACTTAGCTAAATAAACTATATTTTTACTGTTACAGTTTCCTTTTCTGAAAAACACATATGTCTTATTGACGTCATCCAGTCTAATCCCTACTGCTACATTAATAGCGACACATTGTTTACACAGCCCAGATTTTTTAGTGTGCGTATTTGTTACCTTAACATAGTCAGTCATTCTATTTAATAAGTTTTTAATGTTCATACCCATTTGAAATACAAAACTGGGTTCCTTACCAATTACACCCAGTAATTCATCATCCATTACTAAATTGTTCCATTGTTTTTTATAATATTTTCAACATCCATTACAAACGGGGAATATGTTAAAACGCACACTCTATTATAATCATTTTGTTCATTATTTCTCACACTTGATATTTTGAACATCTCATTACCAAGTATAGGTGGGTATTTTTTACCCCATTCTTTAATAAAGTAAGCTGATATATCATCTAATAAAGCCAAAGAATATCCTCTATTAATAAACATAATTCTTATGTTGTTTATTTCACTTTTCATTTTATTATAATCTGAGGTCATTCTGGCCACTCGCATACACTGACCCTTATATATGTTCTTAAGAACATGCCTAGGATGATTACTAGTGTAGTCAAGGTAACCATTCGAGAATGTTTCCTTTTTAAATATTTCTGACTGGAAGCCTGTTTCAGTATGGCTCACATATGTGTCCAAATATGCTATACCTTCATGATTAATATTGTGGGTGAATTTCAAAAAATGGCTGGTGGTGTTAATATATACCAAAAACTCAGTAAGAGTGTCTATGGGTCCATCCCATAATAGGAACATATCATCCAAGAATCTTGTATAGTATGTAATATGTTGGTAATAAATACTGTTTAATAGGTGCTGATTCTCCCATTCAAGCATAACTAAGTTAGCAAAGATGGGGGCACAAGAAGCACCCATAGCCACCCCTTTTGTTTGTTTGTAATATTCACCCTCAAAATAAATATAATTATGTTCCAAGACTAGGCTCATCATATCAACAATTAAATTAATACAGTCTCAGCTTAAACGGGAGTACTTCCTCAAACTATCACAAAATAAATCTAATCCCTGTTCCCTAGGAACACACGAAAATAAATCAATAACATCAATAGTAACATATATCAGATTACTTTTCCATTTATTCCTTGTTAGCTGGGACAAAAACATCCATGAATCCTTGACAACATGTGGAGTGTTCTCATAAATATGTTTCACCCATCTATCAATGGCTACTCCTATATTAAATGTTTTAGCCTTACTTCCTAATATAATTGGTCTAAATGGAGGGTTATTAATATTCTTATGTACTTTGGGGATACCCACAATAGTAGCTAATGTGGGATTATCGTTTTTCAGAAAATTATATGTATCGACTGTAGTCCGATGATCTACTAAATATTCATCTAATGCTAAGTCTATTTTATAATAACCTATATTTATTTCATTATGGGAAACAACCTCATAATTCCCAGAATCAATTAATATTTTTTGAACTTTATTAATATAATCTATAGTATTGTACAATACAATGCCAGCACCTTTATCTGGCTTCATTACTCTAATTTCTTTGTTTTTTATCAACTCTGCCAGACATTTCCTCTCTTTATCATTCAAATTATCTGTATATCCCCTTCTCTTTGATAACCTATTATACTCATAAATATCCAAACATGCAGATTCCTCAAAATATTGCACATTTTTATGTGCTGGGGGGATAAATGTACTTTTTTTCCTCATTTCATTTGGTAACATTTTATTATTGTTATTTTGAAAATGAATGGCTAAATTTAATCTACGGCAATACAATTTAATTTCAGTAATAACATCTACCAGCTTAAATTTTGCTGTAGGTATATATTTCATGCCCTTTTGAAACAAAGAAAAATGTTCTTCATTTATTTTTAATGTAGTGTAGTTAAATATTTTTAAATCATTATGTACAGAAACAAATTTTTTCCTCACTTATAAATAAATTAATGTTATTGTCAGTATCACCAGGGGCTGTGGCACATGTTTCATTCTGTGATGACACTCATATGAATACAGGACATTTAAAATCAGTCATCTTCCATACTGATTTTTCTTCTGATAGCTCCTCATCTGTTGTGGGGTAAAATACCGTCCCCCTTGAAAATTCATACCAGTCTGTCTACTATCAACCCTATTTTCATTTGTTTCCATTCTATGAGTAGGGTCGTGCTCTTTTTTCCATAAATATACTCTATTCTCTTCATATTGTTCCACATCACGTTGTATCTTTCTATATTTTCTATCAAATATCTTTTCAGCCTTAGTTTCCGCTAATTTATATTGCTTATCATATAATTCTTTCCACTGTGGAAACAACAAATCTGTAACAATAATATTATTTAATTTATCAATTTCATTTATCAAAGTACTTAATTTCTCATCATTTTTCTTTATAATTAATTTCATATAGCTGAAGCCAAAACTATCAAATAAATTATTAAATTCATTTTTAGTCTCATGATTCAAAGACACCCCCATAGGCATTTTAAAAAATCTTAGTCCCATAGGGACAATTCCTAACATAATGTATTTATTCAGATATGCATTATCAATGTGATTTTTTATTAGATTGTTTGGCACCAAAAAGTTTTTAAATTTGCTATTAGATGAATTGAACTGGTGTTCTGATGAAGTCTGTATTTTACAGATGAAAGTGCTTAACCAATGTTTTTAGTAGCGTGTGTGTTGTAATAAATCTTCTTTTACTTGACCGGGTCCAGTTTCACTCGTACTGATTTACATAGCAGAGACAGCATTCAGTCTCAATTATTTTTTCGGTACATCTGCATGTCAGACTGATGGCAATTAACTGAATATGTTCACATGCACACAGATGAGATCATTCCAGTATCAGGTCTCCTTGGTCAAGCAATCTTTCTCTGTATTTTTCTACACATACCAAACAAGAATTAAAGCACACTCTATGAGTACAATGCACTACTCAATGCATGTGCTACAGGAGTACTCTCACCATGACATTTTATTATTTAACATTTGTTTACCAG
The DNA here is from genome assembly GCF_019279795.1 of Protopterus annectens. Lineage (NCBI taxonomy): Eukaryota > Metazoa > Chordata > Ceratodontiformes > Protopteridae > Protopterus > Protopterus annectens. Next base: position 853,064,987 of record NC_056728.1, on the reverse strand, counting down.
GAAAGTCTGACTTGGACTAAAGCCAATTTTCAGTGGAGGCTAGGGGAGAAATGCTCCAAACACAAGTCTTTGAAACATGGGAAGAAACTGGAGCACCCAGAAGAAACCCACAAGAATGCAAGGAGGACATGCAGACTCCCCACAGAAGGCACCCCAGCCTAGAAATGAACTGGAGAACCTCTTGCTGTGAGGTGACAACACAACTGCTGCACCACTGTGCCGACATTGGCAGTGCAACTGTTATACTGCCATGAAATTAATATGTGTTCATGCAATATGCCAATGGGTAATACTGACACAATGTAATGACTGTTGTGTGGCGTCAGTACATTTGCAATAAATGTTTCCTTGTGCTAGAATTGATCATTAACCTTTACAACTCCTCCAACAAATAATATGGTTGTGAATCAGATGCACCATAGTGGAATTGTCACCACAGAACTCGAACTCCACTTATGGAACGTCATTACATCAGATGTACATTATTTGCCCATAATTTTACCAGATCAAATGTATGTGGGAGGCCTCTGTCATTCTATATGGACACATTAGAACTGAGGGTGATATAATTCCTGCAAAACAGTTAAGGAGACAAATGCTTACAGTCACATAATGCTTGTTTTTAACACTTGAATTAGTCTTGAGAAAATAAACACAATACTGGGTACAATAAACATGCTATGGTACAAATGCACCCACAATTGTGATATGTTTTGGTATGGAATGCATTCCATAATTTTAATGAAACAAGGAATGTATCTCTGTAATTACTTTGAAATAATCTTGCTGTATGTCAGACAACATTGCCTGATGCTGGATATACCCAAACATACCTGTGGCACACAATCATGTTCAATGTGGATATAATCCTCTATTAGAACATACACCTTAATAAGGCAACAACATACATTATATCATCTCATGTCCTCAGTCCTGAGAAGGCATCTTAATGCAAATGTTATGGAAGAAAAATCTAAACAAATGGCAGCATCAGTCTTCTATGCAATGTTTCATTAGGAAAATTAGAATAAACCCTTGTAAAGGGAAACAGTACTTTCTCCTTAATGAAACACATGTGAGTGACAATATTGTTAACAAAATGTACACTGAATGTGAGCAGCAATGTTGGGATTTGAACTATGTACTTAACAGCACAAGCTACAGAGGATTTGCTGAAACACAAGCACCACTCAGGATTTGTTTTACACCTGCACACTGTACATTTCAATGGATAACATCACCATTCTGTATTATATCCATGTTTCCACTAAAAAGTGGTCACCCAGCACAAGCACACTGTTTAGCTATATATAATATATGTCTTTGAATCAGGTTCTGTATGATAAGAGTAAGAAACAGACACTCAGAGAAGACAGCCAGTCATGTATTCAAACTCCCCCTACCTACCAGTAAGAGGATAATATACATATGCCACAGGAGAAGTCTGCATGTGAGCCAGAAGGCATCTTTTAAGGAATGACACCAGCTTTGTCTTGCAAAGGAGATGCCTGCTACTAAAATGACTTCCAGCTAGGTTGCTCACTGTTGATGCTACAAATGCTAGGAAGACAATCATGCATCCATTTACATTCACACACACACATTAGCATTCATGAGGTTCTCACCACTCTATCTGTACTTCCTACCTAGGTACTCAGACAATCTACATATAAGTATATTATACACATGCACCATAGGAGACATCTAACTTTGAGTGAGAGATTGCATCTTTGACAGGTTTGTCTCATCAGGGTATTGCAGACAGGGTGTTTTTATGGACAGAGGAAAAAGGAGGTGTAGGATTCATCTGGCTATGTAAATGTTTCTCCTGAGAAGGAGTGAAATGAGCACAGCTGTTGAATTAAACCTTCATTGATGCTATGGCCCCACCATTACACACAAACACACAATCTGACAGTTGTTTAATTAGAACATCATACCTACTGAATTACACAAGCTAGAGGACAAAGTGGTTAATGCAAGCACCAGCTCAGATGTATAACTTCTACTGTGATAGACTGCACTTAATACTGGAGGACATCATTGGTGAGTTGCAGAGAAGATGACTTTGTGAGGAAGGGTCTCACATTGATGTGGGCTCACTTTCCAATGTAGAACTGTCTCCCATCTGTTAGTTAGAAAGGGCAGCAGTACATAGGCTTATGTTTACCTCACTCTATACACAACCACTCATACTCATAAATGTTCACTGCTATGAAATTAGAACTTCCTACCTCTTCAGTTAAACAAGCTAGAGGACAGTACTTAACAACACAAGCACCACTGCAGAAGTCTGACTTTGACTGTGTTAGAGTGCACTTAAACAAAATATGTGGGTTGCAGAGAAGATGGGGTTGTAAGAAGGGTCTCACATTGAAGTGGACTTACTTTCCAGTATAAAACTGTCTCCTAACTGCTAGTTGAGGTATGCCAGCATTATGTAGGCTTATGCTTACATAACACTATATACAATCCCTGACAAATACACACACAAATTGACTGCTGTGAGATTAGAACCCCTACTTGTCTAATTACGCAAGTTAAGGACCTAGTATTTAACAAAAATACCACTGCAGAGGTCTGTCTTCTACTGTGTTAGAGTGTACTTTATAGAAGATGACATCATTAGTTTATTACAGAGAAAATTGTGCTGTCAGAAGCGTCTCACACTGAGGTGGATTCATTTTCCAATGTAAAACTGTCTACTGACTATTTGAGGTAGGCCTGCAGTACATAGGCTCATGCCCAGCTGACTCTATACAACAACACATAGCTACACACAAACATCAGTTGATCACAGCAAGATTATAACACTCTACCTATCTAATTACATAAGTTAGATGACACAGTACTTAACACAAGTGCCGCCACAGAAGCCTGACATCTACAGTGTGAGACTGCAGTGTACATAGGATTATGGTCTTATTTGGTTTCAGAGGATGTATTATGCTGTTGAAGTTTTGAAAAATGTGATGTTTGTTAATATGAAGGACTAAGTGCACTCTGCTGATAAATAATAAAAACATACCACTGACTAGGTCATCTATACTCTTATTAATGTATATTGCATAACTGAGACTGACATGTACCTGTTTTAAATGATATTGTGTAGATTAGATAACACACACACACACACACACACACACACACACACACACACACACACACTTGTGACACATGGTGGACAATGATGCATTTGTAGCTCATTCATCAGGTTATGATGATGGTGTAAAAATTAATGAATGCTACTGTTCTTAGCAATGGTATCTGCTCATGCATGAGCAATGTGTAGTGTTAAGACAAAACAATCTGACATTTCCCAGTGCATTATGAATAAGTAATGATGACATATGTGTGCCTGTACTCCATGTGTTTGCATATCATTTGCAAGTGTAAGTGCTGCAGTATAGACATAAATGAACAGAATGATGTGTCCACAAAAAGTTCATTGCAGGTCTCAGGAGTAGAGTAATTAATTTCCATGCAATGAATTGTTATCATGCAGTAACAATACTGTGCTCAACATCTCTTCTTAAAGAGAACATTGAGAAGCTCATTGGTGTGGATGTTGGCAAAGTATTACCGCATGCATAATAATATTAGGGGGTGTTGAACTCAGGCAAGGAACTAGCAGTGGTCAGTGGTGCTCCATGCCAACCTATGTGAAACTAATGGTGTGATTGTGATTAAATGTATAACAGATCTGTTTTATACTCATGTCTGATGTGTTATAATTGTAATATTTGTCATGGTAGTACTTGATCAGTTCTGTGGTGATATAACACTTTGCATGTTCTACTCTACCTTTGTAATTTTATCGGCAAAGCTTTATTGAAGAATGAATTGTTGTGGCTGCCTTCCCCAGTGCACAACAATTGGCAGTGAGCAAACAGGGTTCACAGCTGAAGGAAAAGGTTAAAATTTGAATTTGGTCTGTCTTCTCTACCACAAACAGGCTTAAATGCAATGCACAGCTTGCAGCACTGTGGAGAGTATTGAATGGAGACATTATACCTCCTAGCTAAATGTCTCTGTGACAAAGGTGTAGGTACAGTGAGCTTCATGAAAAAAGTACAAGAGAAGCAGGATTTGAGTCTAGTATGGAGATAATTTAAGAAAGGTTTACAAATATGGTTATTATAATTATTTTCAAGCAGGACTGTAAAATTACATAGGAATGACTATCGTAAATATGTTTTGCCCAAACTGAGTCAGTAATGCCTACATAAATAAACTTTCATACATACTACATATCTGCCATGCTTCAAGGAAATACACAAGTTCATTGTGTGTACAATTTCTTAATCATGACAAGGATGGCATGTGTTTTGAAATAATTATCGTAACTCAGAACATATCCTAACTATATGTGTAGGGCTGGATACATATATGAAGTCGTGTCATTATGCTTCCTCACAGTAAGGGCAGCAGCCAGATCATACAAGATGAACATTTCATCAGTCAGCCTAATAAATATGCTGCAGTAGAATGTGATGAGACAGAAGACATAATGACAGATGGTCATATAGAGAGGCATAGAAGAGTTAGTGTTACTACACGTATCTGAACAGCCTTATGGTGCATTTGAATTAGGGGTTTCCTCATTCAGAATGTGGCCTGCTGAGGAGCATGAAGTAATTGATAGATAGAGAAGGTGGAGGAGTGACATTAACCAATAAATCCGCATCCATGTGGTTGAAGAAAGTGTAGGAAACTGGAAACATGATGGTGACATGAGGATGATGGTTTGTTGATAACAGATGTAACACACACTTATGCAAATAATACTAATTGGTAGAAAATGTCATGACTGTATAACATATGTCAGGATTTGAACCTTTAGCAGTAGAAACAAAACATTTCCAGGTAAGTAGACTACCCGAGCTCACCCCAGAGGAGCTCATACGTTAATATATTTCAATCACACAATGTAAGAGACACTGGCAACATGTTTAATAACAGCATTAGGTAGGCAGCAGCATTCCCTACACTTATATCAGCAGTAGCCTCCCTTGCAGTTTGCATGATATCCAGCAACCTGATAGATATGGAAGAGTAACTCTATCACAGTTTCTTACATTAAGTCAGTTTTACTATAGTGCACTGGACATAAGGTTATTTGCACTAAGCTAACCATCCCAGTACTGACTAAGCCACAAAATCACAATATTTTTCTATAACACTTAAACTGCCATTTAGCATCACATAGTTGACTTGTTCATTGCCAGACCTCATGCAAATTCTGAGGAGTACAACTGATAAAACAAAAGGGGATGTAGACAGATGCATAGGCAACACATACTTGTGAAATACTCTTATAAATTCAGAAAGAAGGATCACAGAAATGCTCAATCAATTCCTTCACTTTAATGCAACAACAGCAAAGCTTTTGGGTTTCCCCTTCTTCAGTGCTAAGAAGGGGAAACCCCAAAACTTTGCTGTTGTTGCATTAAAGTGAAGGAATTGATCGAGCGTTTCTGTGATCCTTTTTTCTGAATTTGGTTTTGTGTGTTGTATTGGACTCAGTTCACCACAGTGAAGTATTTTTGTTGTTAAATACTCTTACAAACACAGGCAGTGAGTTTCATCTACTGCTGGATTAGAACCCTTGACAAGATGCAATATCAAGTGTAGAGAGATGATCATTATCTCAACACACCTCAAAAGAAATCCTCCCTCAGACATGCAAAAATCACATGACTGAAGATACAGTGATAACCTATTGAATCAAGAGAAAATGAAGGTATCAGCCTTCGCAAAGTAATGACAATATGAAAATGCCATAACATGAACTTTACATCCATCACCCTAATGAATAGTTAACAGTAAAAAGGGGTGATAGAGAAGGGGTGAAGATAGAGAGAAATGGACAGAAACATATCAATGGTTGGGTTATGGGACATCAATGTATATTTTATGGTGTGTCCTCATTAATCTGTCATTTCCTGTATCATTAACTGCTGGCTATGTGGATCAAGAAGATGTAGGAGAGGAAAAGCACAATTATACAATGACCCCCATTAAATATTCAAAAACGTGCACGCTGATTGGTCAGCATGCACGTTGTAAATCAGAGTTATAGTAATGGAAAAAGGTCCAGTTGCTGGGACTTTTTCCATTACTATAACTCTTTTTTTTTTACAGCAACGGAGAATGCAAGATCTCTGTTGCTTCACACTGTCTCGCTATGTTAAAAAATCAACGGAGATTCTCTGTTGCTTTTTTTAAAGCTGTCTCACTTTGTTAAACTCATTTAACATAGCAAAACAGTTTTTAAAAAGCAATGGAAATCTTGCCTTCTCCGTTGATTTTTTTAAAGCTGTCTCGCTATGTTAAACTCATTTAACATAGTGAAACAGTTTTTAAAAAGCAAAGGAGATCTTGCTTTCTCCGTTGCTTTTGCCCACAGATCTGATGTACTGCATAGGCATACGCATGTGCAGTATATCAGAACTGCCGCAGAATACCAGACAGCTGCAGAAGGGCAGCAAGGAGGCATTATACAATGCCATTATTTAAGAAAAGCAATTATTTTTTTCTTAAATAATGTCATTGTATAATAGCAATAACCCACGCCTGGGTGTGGGTAATGCTGGATTTACCCACGGTTGGCTTTGTTTAGCCACTCAGGCTTTGCCCTCATGACCAAACCACACCAACCATGGGTAAATCCAGCATTACCCACACCCAGGCTTGGGTTATTGCTATATTAATACATGAGTAGAATATGGTGTTACTACCTGACCTTCTTTTTGCAGGGTGGTCCCTATTTGGGCAAAAGTGTCCTGCAAATAAATAGAAATATAGTACATGTCAATGAGATTTTATGTGAAAAAAATTCATAAGCTTCCTTTAATAGTATTATAAAACAATTATTTCACATTTGAAACACCAAAATATTTTAAGGAGCAGCATAAGCAACTCAAGTGCTACAACAATAAGATTTTATTTTGTCAAAAAAGTGATGTTCAGTCCTCTGCATTGGATGTGTGTAGAGATTGTCCTGCAAAATGTCATGTCTCCAGATAAAAGTATCCCACTTTGGACATCTGTAAAGGTGGCAACTTTAGCAGAATAAGGGTGATTTCATAATTCTTCCTTATGAGGATGAATATCTTTTGCAGTGCTTTTTTTATCAGTGTTCAAAACATGTTCACAAAAGTTTGCAACAGGATATAACTTCAGATGTATGTAATTAAACATATCATCACATTAAGAAATAATGTGACATACATCTGGAAATGAACCCTTGACACTATGGCAAAAATGCTGCCTTCAGACCAGTGACACTTCATGGAGGAACTTCCACTTTGTTACATCCAGCAGTCTAGGAACTATTAGATTAACTGTTGCAATGTAGTGCCTTTTCTCTGCATTTAGTCTGTATTCCTGTATTGCAGCATGTTTAAGCACCTTTGTGTGAAGATAACCACACTAGTATGGCTGATGGCAAACACTGACCAGTTCTTGCCATGGGCATAAACAACCAATTGCTGTGCAATGCCAAACTGTGAGTAAGTGCTGAGGAAAAACTGAAGACTTTCTTACAGGACAATTCTTACAGTGTGCTGCTTCGGATTCTATTTTTTGACAGATTAAATTTGTGAAGGAGGGTAGTGGGAATGGATCACAGTTATCCACATCTTCACAACATAAATGTAGACCTGTAGAAGAATGTGCTGAATATGGAATGTCACCACACCAAGCATGAGTGACAACAACAAAATAATGTTGTTGAGCCAAATGGACCAAAATCAAGTGTGTCAATAAGACACATAGGTGAATTGGAGAACTATGTATGGAGTGATTTTTATTTTTAGTAGGACAGCTTCTCATGTTTTTTCAAAGACAGAGGAATGTCATGGAATGGTCTTAGGAATGTGAGGTTCAGGTAGGTAGGGTAAGTGAGGAAGCAGGTGCAGACATAGCAAACATACAAGACAGACAGGGATGGTGATGAACACAAAAGTTTAGGGACACAATGATTGGGGATAGATAGGGGACATCGAAGGTGCACACATCAAGCATGAGAATGGTGAGAATCTAGTCTTCATCTTCAGAACTGTCATCACTGTCTCCTGCCTCATTTCCCTCTGTCAGTGCTCCCTCTGTTGGTGTTCAAAGTGTCATTATCTTTGCAATAAGCTGAAGCACAGTCAGCTGTACCTGGGTGACAAAATCACCACCTCCACTAGTACAGCTCTTGACAGGACCATGACACCAGCAGCGAGGGCAGAGCTACTTGATGCAGATGGAGCAGGTAGGGCAGGATAAGCAGAGGCAGCAGTGACAGGTTGTGACCCCAAGGTGCTGTCAGTCCTGCAAAGTGTGGAGGGTTGGTAGGCTGATCCGTAATGGTCAGTCTACTTCCTTGTGCTGAATTGCATTTTTTAAGCTTAAATGTAGGACAACAGAACAATATTAAGCAACTGCCCCACCCCAAAGAAAAGTAGGAAAAAAAGAGAGAGAGGAAAAGGGTGGATTGAGACACAAAACGAGAGAATTAGATCCATGACATATCACATAAATGTATTAGTACAATAAATACACATTTATGATTATCTAGTCTATACACCTTTGCCATATCCAGATATGATAGAAAGGTATAACTGTGCTGTACCATTAATCAATTAAACTGCTATGATGTGAGAAATACAAGTATTTATTTGACTATGGTCATTTTGCATGGATGCTTTCAAAGATAATAAAATCACTTATTATTACATTTAACATTATAAAAATAATACATGTTGAAGACAAATCTACATTTTACTTGTGGGTATTGAACCCACATACTATAATTCCAGTGTAATTCTTGCCCAGTGCAAGTACCAAGAGCTGTATGAGAAAGCATGCATGCTTACTGTTATAGTTAAGGTATGCATTCTGAAGCTGCTACTAATCTATAAGATTACAATAAATATTAGCCTTACAGTCAGTCCTGATGCATACGTATCCCATGCCTCTCTGAGCCAATTTAACCTTTCTTGGTGTGCCTCCCTGTTTTCTGCAATGTCTTCTGCAGCTGTAAAACAGAGAAAAAGAGACATGAAAGTATAATGTATACCAGCCTTGGCTGTCTACTCCATTGTACAGCATTGACTGTTGATGGATCAGTATAGTTGAGGGGTATCAGCAGTTCTAAAATCATCTCCCTATTGACTAAGGAGGTCCTGCTTGCACTGTGTCAGGTCAATGTAGCGGTGATGACATTGCTCCCCAGAGTGTGGGATGCGAGTCTCACTAGAAACAGCATTGGCTATGTTGTTCCAAGCCTCAACCTTATAATTAGACTGTGGATACCCCCCCACACACACAGCAATCTATGGCTGTAGCACTTCATGAGGAGTGCCACAAAAATCCTCTACTCCTCTGTGCTCTAAATTTAACACCATTATCCCCTCACCAGCCATGCCTGCAAAAGTCAAGCAACAACTCTGGCACCAAAGTCAGATATCATGCTTAACAGTCGGTGCACAAAGTCACACTGCCATGGCAACTGCATTTGTATGATGAAAAGCAGAGAGCTACATTGCCAGGCAAAGAGGCAAGGATGTCATCAAAAGCAATGAAGGTATGAAACATGGCAGTGAGATTTGGCATGCATGATACTCAACCTATTGACAATAACTGCAATGATCAACAATGAAAGGCTTATTGGCTTGGCTTGTAAGCCTTGATCTTTGGAAGACTAAATAGAATGAGATGGCACATTTTTTGGATTTATACACTGTAAAACTTAGTTGTACCACTGAGGAATCAGACCTATGGGATAAAGCATGCATGAATGTTATTTCAAATTGCTGGCAGAGAGCTACCTTTGCAACATGGTAATTATAGATAAACTGTTGAATGAAAATGTACTTCAGAGAGGAATATGTGTGTAAGACTTTCAGAAGTCCAGTGACTGCATTCCCATGTAAAAGGCAATATTTCACTGCATCTTAAATAAAATGTCTTCATTATCATGTTTAAACAATTTCACTCACAATCAGCTGTGGTTTACATGTAAATCATTAATGCCATATACCAGGTAGAAAAGAGTAGGAACGCGAACGTTAGTGAGATGCTTTGCAATCAACATATTCGTTAGTCATTTTTATTTAGTTTAATCTTCCTGAGCAAAATGCTGTGAGAAATGGCATTTCCTCACATAGGTTCATAGGTAAGTACTAGGCTTTCGGCCCAAGGGCCTACGTAAGCCTAGCCAGCAAGGTTCCATAGCTTATGCCACCCAAGTTATTTTCCTGTGCCACTGTCGAGCAGAGACACAGAAGTGATCCCGGGGTGTATTTCCTATTTCCCATCCACTCATCAAGATTTTTCTTGAAGAGTGCTAATGAAGAACTTTGCTTGACATAGATGGGTAGCCTGTTCCAGAGTATAGGAAGTCTGTAGGACAGGAATCTATTTGTAAAAAAGTAACTGACAGCTGGGTTTGCACCCTAGATTACCTGTATTTTATTTAAGATTATTCCACTTACATCTTACGCCATACTGACAGTTAGGTAGCAGGTAGAAATTATCCACTCAGTACTTTTCAGAGTGTTGACAACCATGCATTGCCATTAATCATGTTTTTGCTAGTGAATGCTCCAGAAAGGAAATTTGTCACTTTTTCCTTAAACAGATGAGCTTGCTTGCACACTGCTTAACACCAAGCAACTGCAAAAGGACTAAAAATGCATAACCTAACATATGAAGTTGCAAGGTCTTTAAAAATGAAGGAAGAAAATACTTACAACATTGCCTTGACAGATCATAAACTGTGTTACACCTCATGACTGGTTCAGGTAATTGGAAGCCTTTTTTTAAATAAAATGCTCATGACATCATGTATGCAATGATTGTCATTGGCAATAATTGCAGATAATTTTTCCACAACAAAATACTGCTAACAGCTGGTTACAAGACATATAGGTGACATATTCAGCATTTCTCACATACACACTGTTAGTGAGTCTAAGTCATATTGAAAGTATGTGGCAATGCTGCTGTTTGACTTCATTATCAAATGTAGGCATAGTGGGGAATTAGAACCCTAGACTAACTCATATAATTCTATGAAGTCAGTGTGTTTACAGGTTATGCTACAGAGACAGGCAGGTAATACTGCCCTTCATTCAGTCAATAGGGTCATAGTTTAGTATTAAGCTAATTGCCCTTGTGAGCCATTTTAAGCTTAGCCAATTATCCCTTGTGAGACTCAAGCCCTGCACCTTGTGTTTGTAAGGCAAACACCTTAGCCATTAGGCCACCCTCCCAACCCCAGAGGGATGAATCTACACTATGGGAACTTAAAGAGGGGAGACTTTTTTGATACAGACTGGTCATTACTGGTATTTACTTGGAGGAGAAGTTTCTACAAATTACAGCATTTTCCAAAGGTATGTAATGTTTTTCAGTTTGCAATAGATGCTTTTTTATCTCTATGCATTTTTTTCATTCACTGTTGCCATAGTCCAAGTGTGGCAGTTCTTGCTCTGCTTTAATTTTTTTTTAATGAATGGTATGGTTACATTACAGTATTGTGTTACCATTTGTTCTTGGAATTTCACTACTTGCTGCAGCCAAGTGTACTGTGTTTATTACAGTCTTCAAATGGTGTGTAGCTAACAGAAGTGTTAGGCTTTTCAGATGTCCCAGGGTGATCTCTACAACAGTGGAGACACCAATGAAAACTGATTGCCTTGTGTATTTTGCATTCTTACCTATTTATTGATAATACTGCCGTCTAGTAGTCAGTTACACAACTGCTGTCCTTATTACAGAAATGTTAACTGAATGGATGTGATGCTAATATATTAATTTTTGAGGGGTGTCCCATAGCTTGTGTGTAGTCCTAAATGAGCACTGAGTGCCAACTGATTTGTGTTGATGATGGGTGCACAGATTTTAGATGAGGAGAATAATTTTTGTTTTATTTCATGCAAACCACCATTCAGTGATGTAGAGTATAAGGTCATCACTCAAGCCTTACACGACCATGAAGCTTTCCTGCTTGACAGAAGCAGAGTTAGTATGTCTGCCAGAAAAATCATATGGCAGCAGTGATTGCTAAAATAAACACAGTGGGTGGCCGTACCAGAAATTATAATCAGGTGCAACACCTATGCCACTGATATGATTACAGAGGCCCGCAAGAGGGCAGCTGCAGTTGCATGAGAACAGAAGGCTACAGAGGTGATCCTGCTAAAGAACTACCACTCACTGAAACTGAGAAGTTCTTGTGCACTATCAGAGATCCCAACAGTTCAGCAGAGGCTTCTCACATACTCATTCACATTGGTGTTGATGTGGACTGTGACTTCCCCACCCTGAACCAGTAATCAAGGAGCCTGAATCTTCACCACTGACACAGGAGAGGGATGTTCACTTGGAACAAAAATGGATACACCCACTATTTTCAGATACAGCTCTCTGCATCAAGCTAAATTTTTGTCACAGCACACAGAGAAACATACTCAGTCCAGGTTCTGGATTTCTCTATCTCCCTCCAGCTCCCCAATAAGACTCCCCATTGGCACAGCTATAGAGTTAAGACTTCAGCTGAGAGTCCAAGCCAATTTATCCAGTACCATCTCTGTGAAACCAGTGCTTCAAGTCCATGCTCCAAACAGCAGACACACACACTCTTTGAAATATTTACACACACACACACACACACACACACACACACACACACACACACACACACACACACACACACACACACACACACACATATTCCTGGGAAAGGCTGGCACAGATTTACTAGCTATGCCCCCTTCTGTGCAGACTATAAGGTAGTTACACCACCACCAGACACTCCAAACCCAACTACTCTAAGGCTCTTACAAGGGTACCCAATTATACTGAGTGAAATTAATATTAATACAAATGGTAGTTTGACCAACAGCAAGGATTTCAGGAGCAGCCTGAGCTGTCACCAAATATATATATAAATACTCTCAGAGATTAAAATATTCTCTAAAAGACCAGCCACAATGAAATGTTTAAATGTATTTAATAATAAGTAAGAAAAGAACATGAAATACTAAATATATATTTACAGCAAACACCAGAGTTTCAATCACAGGAAATATTAAAATAACGCAGATGAATAGATTCACACAAATAAAGAAAAACAGTACTTAACTAATGTCACTGCATTTTCCTGACTGGTCTAAAGAACTACTATTCCCTGGCCACTTACTAGAGCAAAGCAAGATGAAGTAGGTGAGAGGTCCTTCACTGTTAGGTTCCAAAAACAGATTTCAATGAGACTTTGGTCTCATCTACTATTAAAATATAATTTTTAGTTGCGGATTACAGAATGATATCACATGCATCTGGTTATCTGACTTCTGGTGCCCATGCTACCCCTCTTGGCTAGAAGCTGTCAGGATTTAGCACATATGTGCCAATAATACACACACACACACACAGAGCCTTGCTAACATCTGCTGCAGTGCTTGGAAGTCATAAAACAATTTCAAACCTCCATCCTTCCAGAGTAGCAATTAATTCACCCCAAATACAATGCAGAAGTCTTCCTAGTACAGACATTTTGTCCTCTGGTTGCACTGAGAACTGTAAGATACAATCTTTAGGCCTAAGCCAGGTAATTTAATTTCAAACTATTTTCAGAGTTAGGTGGATTGAGATTAACCTCTTCTCTTCCAGTATTCTCTATTAAAACATATACATTTAAACAGTTACAATAATACATGCATATTTCTTTTTCTGTCCAGCAGGGCACACTGTTGGTGCATTTTTAACACAAGCAGCTTCACAAATACATTTTCAACACAAGTATCTGCACAAGTCAGTTTGATATACAAATAACATATATATTTTTTTACAAAGTTCCAGCTAGCTGTGTGGCCTATGTCACACATCAACAGCCCTACTTCTCCTGGCACAGCTGGCAATACCTCACATTGTCACATCTCTCCCACCTTTGAAGACTCAGGCTAGTTTCTCAAGTGATCCTTGAGAAACATTGCTTGAGAGGAATGAGTCTACCTGGGAATACATTAACCCATACCCTGTCTTGAGAGCCCATTTACATTGGCATTGCTGACCCAACTACAGTGGTGCACTGTCATATATGCATGCAACCCTAGGCTCCACCATAGTAACTTGGCATTTTGCTTGCTGGCTCGCTGTAGCCATAGATCCCCCTCAGATTCTTCCTGCTTCCTACTGCAAATTCTCAGCACAAGGGCAGCTATGTCATCATGAGGTTTTATCCTGTTAATGTGGTACAATGTTTGCCCCTTTCTCCTGCCTAGCAGTTCTACCATCTAGTTAACATGGGTCTATATCACTTCAATGTAACAGCAGAAGTTCAAACACCATATGTTCAAACTTCTAACCATGAAGTGCAAAACCATCGAAGGCTTAGAACAGTGATTTTTTTCCCAGGGAAAAAAAATTGCTATTCCAAGAAACACACACAACACAAGCACAGCAAAAAAATAGCAATCCACACACATACACTTAAAATCCTACATCTAACCCTACACTAAACTGTACATACACTACTATCTATCCACTTACCTTAACCCAAACACTAACCCTAAGGTCCGTCACTATCGCACACTCACCTGACCCGCGCCCTAACTCACCTATCCCGCCCTAACCCTAATGTCTGTCACTATCACACACCCACCTCACCAGTGCCCTAACCCTAACTCACCTATCCTGCCCTAACCCTAAAGTCTGTCACTATCGCACACCCACCTCACCCGCACCCTAGCCCAAACTCACCTAACACGCGCCCTAACCCTAACGTCCGCACAATCGCACACTTACCTGAACCTGACCCGTAACTTTCAACCACAGTGCTGAAAATCATGAAGCCACAGAAACGGCCACCGAATTCTTTCCCTGGGAAAGAATTTGGTGTTCTGTGGCTTCACGATAATCAGTTTTTGAACTTCACAGTTCGAACATATGATGTTCGAACTGCTGAAGTTTTGACAGACTGATAGGAACCTGTTAACATCACTGACTTTTCTTACCACTTTGAAGGGTCCCTCCCAGGCTGCTTGCAACTTATTGTGTCTGACAGGAATGAGAACCATATCCTGCTGTCAAACAGCATACTCTCAGGCCCGAGCATTCCTATCATACCAGAACTTTTTCTAACATTGGGCTCCTGCCAAGCTCTGCTGGGCCAAGCCCATCTGCTCCCTAAGCCTTGTCCTGAGGTTTAGGACATATGGCACTACAGAATCTTTATGAGATTCACACTCACCCTCCCACTCATCATGAATCAAATCTAAAGGCCCCCTCACCCTATGCCCATACAGCAACTCAAAGGGTGAAAAAAGTGTGGCTTCCTGGGTTACCTCTCTGTAAGCAAACAGCAGGTGGGGCAAATATTTGTCCTACTCTCTCTTAAAATGCTCTGCAAATGCCTGTAGTTTGGTCTTTAGCGTAAAGTTTAACCTCTTCTCAAGACCATTAGTCTGGGGATGATAGGGGTTGGTTTTTAGGTGCTTCACCCCACATTGTTTCCATAGACAAGCCAGCAGGTTTGATATGAAATTGGCACATCTGTCAGTCAGTATTTCTCTCAGAAAAACTACCCTGCTGAAAATCTCTAACAAAACATTTGCCACCATCTCTGCCATGATGGAGGACAGAGCCACTGCCTCAGGGTATCTAGTATCATAAACTACTACCATCAGGATATATATCTTCCCTGTGGAACTTGAGGTACTAAGAGACCATACAATATCCATAGCTACTCTCTAAAATAGGTCCTCAATCACACGCAAAGGCATCAAAGCAGCATTGACCTTGTCTCCTGCCTTTCCTACTTTTTGGCACTGCTAACAGGTTCTGCAGCACTCTGTTACATCCCTTGGGATCCCAGGCTAATAAACGTTCTGGATAATATGTCTCTTGGTACACTTTATGCCCATATGACCTGCAAAAAGAATATCACGGCCTATGGCTAGAAGTGCCAGATGGTAGGCTCTAGGCACTACCGACTGCTGTATTACCTCATCCTCTAGCCCTCCCTCAGGGGGTCCACACTCAGTACAGTAACCCTTTGTTCCAGTATACAGATTCCTCTTTTCCTTGAGGATCATGTGCCTCCATAGCTACCTACCTCAAGCCTCACAGTGTTGGGTACAAGAGCTGAGCCTGTCTCAACTCTATCTTTGTAACTCTTTATAGCGCCCCTTCCACAGGAAGTCTGGTATCCCTTCACAGTGGTGCCTTACTATTAGCCTGGGTACTACCACTCACCTCTGCCCTTGAAGTCACTCTGTAACAGGGAACATCAGAACCTGCCAGTAACCAGGGCTTGACTTCAGGCTCACTGCTACAGGGTAGCTCCCTCCCTGAAACAGCCACCTCACCAGCCCTGTCTTCAGATGTGGAGTCTGTCTGGAGCTCCTCCGGGCTATCAGGCCCACATTCCTGTCTCCAAGCCTGACTGCATGTAACTGCATGGACACAAGGTACTCCATTATTAAAATCATTCCCTAGCAAGACATCTGCAGGGATATCCTAAAATACACCTACCTGCTTGCTTCCTTTTCCACCCTCCCAGTCAAGGTGAACCAGTGCCAAAAGCATTTGTAATGGGGTCCTTTCTAAAGCACTGACTGGAGTGGACTGCCCAAGCAAGTACTGCTCCACTTTAACTACTGCAAGCTTTAAAATAGTTATGTCATAGGCTGTGTCTCTCTTAGCAGTTGCCTGTTTTCCATCTACTAAGATCAGATACAAATTCTGGTGCTACTTTGGTACCACTGTTGTCTCCTGACAACTTACCATTGGCATTCTGTTATTCCCACTTACTGGCTCCCCCACCTTTAGTTCCCCACCTTACTT
This sequence comes from Protopterus annectens, assembly GCF_019279795.1. Lineage (NCBI taxonomy): Eukaryota > Metazoa > Chordata > Ceratodontiformes > Protopteridae > Protopterus > Protopterus annectens. Next base: position 853,048,148 of record NC_056728.1, on the reverse strand, counting down.
CTGTGGGCATCTCTATGATACATGGCCCTACTGGTTACATTTAAAACAATTAACCCTTGATCCTGGCTGTGTGCCTGAACAAGTGGCTTCCCATGTTACTGGTGGACTATGTTTGGGTGGTTTAGGCTGCCCACCATGGGTTCCCTTATATTCATGTGCAGCACTGGGTATCCCCTTCCTGTGCAGTGATGCCCTGCTTGCTGAGTAGTGATCCCCTTTTTTCCCCAGCTCATCTGCAGAGTTACACTCGTGGTCTGGCAACCAGATTCTCATATCCTCAAGAAAAGTGCATATGGCTTGTTCCCTCTCCAAAAGGTCTGTCAGCCCTTCAAAAGTGGTGACCTGACACCCACTCACCCACCTATGAAAATAAGTGCTTAACTCAGCAATATAATCACACACCTTGCATCTATGCTTACAAAACTTTTTTTCTGTAAGCTTTATTTGTTAAAGCATTCAAATAAACATTATTTTCCTCTACCATAATTTAAACAATCAAAAAGGGCGTGCCTTTGTTGAAGGTTAAATGTCGAGCTGGCACCTCGGCGTTCGTGAAAATCTACTGCCAATCATTAACGGACTGGAGTTCCGCTGTGGTGACCCCTAACTGGGAAAAGCCAAAAGACAACAACAACAATATCATTCAATTTAGAAACAGCAGTTACAGCTTTACCATGGAATAAAGGGGTCAGGAACTGTGGGTTTATATCATAACATCAAAGTAGTGAAACGTCGAATTTTATAATATTGAACTCAAAACAGTGAACGCTGAAAATAGCGAAGCTGCAGAACATCGAATTCTTTCCTAGGGAAAGAATTCGGTGGGCTATTTCTGCCACTTCACTATTTTCTCCACTGTGGTGTGAAGGTTATGGACCGGATTAAGGTAGGTGTGCAAATAGACCAGGTTAAGGTGAGTGTGGGAATGGGATAGTTAGGGACCTTAGGGTTAGGGAGTGGGTAAGGTGAGTGTGTGATAGTTAGGGGCCTTAGGGTTAGGGAGCAGGTAAGGTGATTGTGCAATTGTTAGGGACCTTAGGGTTAGGGTGAGGGTAAGGTGAGTGTGTGATAGTTAGGGACCTTAGGGTTAGGGAGTGGGTAAGGTGAGTGTGCGATAGTTACGGACCTTAGGGTTAGGGAGCAGGCAAGGTGAGTGTGCAATAGTTATGGACCTTAGGGTTAGGGTTTGGGTTAAGGTAAGTGGATAGATAGTGGTGCATGTATGGTTTAGTGTAGCGTTAGAAGTAAGATTTTAAGTGTATATGTGTAGATTACTTTTTTTGGTGTGCTTGTGTTGTGTGTGTGTTTCTCAGAACAGCAAATTTTTTCCCTGGGAAAAAATTCGCTGTTCTGAGCTTTCGATTATATCACATTTTGACATTCCAAGTTCGAGCTTATGGTGTTCGATATTTTGGGATTTCAATTATGTGATATACACCCAGAACTGTACCTAGCGCTCTTGCTCAACAGTATACTGTTTACATACTCTTTCAAATATATGAATAAAACTATCAAAATTATCATCTCTGTAAACTGTGAAAGAAATTTACTGATGTTTATTGCTTCTGGGGTATGGTTATTCCCTTCCCCATTACCTGCATGACCCTTGCAAAGCATCAGCATCTCCCTCTCATGTTGACACTGCTTCTCATTTTCTTGAGACTCTAAATGGCACAGTCTCTCATTTTCTTCAGCCTCCTAATGCCACAGTCTTTCTACTGATTCTAATTCCATCTGTTTCTCCTTTTCTTCCGCTCCCAAACACCACAGTCTCTTTGCTGATTCTAATTGTAAATGTTTGGCCTCCAGTTCAAGTCCCTTTATCACAAAAAAGGTTTTTAAGTTCTCTGAGGAAAAGCTGAACTGTCCTGTTTCTGAGGTCTGCAAATTCCCATCCTCAGACTGGTTATCCTCCTGGTTGCTGGTCTGAGCTGCAACTAAGGCTGAGATCATTTCCTCTTTAGTCAAGTTGGCATGCACCAGTACTTTGGCTTCACACACCTTGGCCAAGTGGTTCTTTGCAGCTTGCCATAATCCTCTGCTGGCATCTTTGCCTGCTTTCTCTGACTAAACTAAACTGACAAAAAAATAAATAAATAAATAAATAAATAATAAAATGGTTGTGAAATGAACCTCTGAATGTTTACCTTGCAGTTTATGAGAGGACATACCTTTAGTGACAGCTGCCTATAGCCTACAGAAGTTCAATTAATATCCAGACCACTGCTCACCAATATGTGACATCCCCACTCTGGACCAGTAATCAAGGAGCCTGAATCCTCACCATTGACACTGGAGAGGGATTTTCACTTGGAACAAAAATAGATGCACCCACTATTTCCAGATGCAGCTCTGTGCATCAAGCACAATTTCCCTTAAGAGCACACAGGGAACACACTCAGTCCAGGGTCTGGATTTCTCTATCAGTCTCCCACCAGGTCCCCAGTAAAACTCTTCACTGGCACATCTATAGAGTTGAGACCTCAGCCGAGTGTCCAAGCCACGTTTTCCAGCATGCACTCTGTGATATCAGAGCTTCACGTCCCTGCTCCAAACAGCTAACGCACACATTTCTAAAGATTTCATTTACACAAACACACACACACACACACACACACACACACACACACACACACACACACACACACACACACGCACACATGCACACACACACAGACACACACACACACGAGTGTGTGAAAGGCTGGCACAGATTTACTAGCTATGCCCCTTCTACCTAGACTGTAAGGCAGTTACACCACCATCAGACACTCCTACGCCAGCTACCCTAAGGCTCTTGCAAGGGTACCCAATTATACTGAGCAAAATTAATATTAATATACATGGTAGTTTGACTAACAGCAAGGCTTTCAGGAGCGACCAGAGCTGTCACCAAATATATATAAGTGCTCAGAGATTAAAATGTTCTCTAAAAGACCAGCCACAATGAACAGTTTAAATATATTTAATAATAAATAAGAAAATAACTAAATATCTATTTACAGTAAACACCAGAATTTCAATCACAAGACTGACAGACTGGACTGGGCAGTATCTGTGATGGAGCATCTGCTGTGGGAGGGTCAACATCCACGTGATTATTGATTAGCAACACTGTCTGGTGTTAACCGATGTGGCCACATCAGATCCCACTCTTGTAGTGGCACAACATCTTCTACTGCATCAGTGATTGAGGTGTCCACACCCATATGTGGTAGGTCATGGGGTAGTGGTCTTTGATGTAGTAACAAGGAGAGCTCATCCAGCAGACATCTCTTATGTTCAGATAATACCCCAGGAAGTGGCAGTGCAACTCCTGGCAGAAGCAGTCCTCATGATCGTAAGCAATGGCACTGAATTAATAATTCTACCATACACAGCTGGCACCTGTCTAACATGCAAGGATGTAGTGCTAGAATAGTACTTGATCATGTTCATGCAGTCACAGGCACACATTTCATAAAGACTGCCCTTGATGACTCACAGACATGCAAGCTAAGTAAAACATAATGTTGATTGCGCTGCATCTCCTGTTGCTGGCCCTGAGAAATGTCCTACTTTATTGAATGCCTGTGTTTTGTACCCACATACACTCACTACTTTGGTGTTAGCCTTGGTCTCCTGCCCCCTCATGCAAATGACTATGCCATGCCTTTTGCTCATTTTGATTTAACTTAACAGTTGCATATAAATGTGAAAAAGCACACCAAGGTACCAATAAAAATCACCAGTAAAAAGTCCAAGGTACCCAAAGAAGGGAAATCCAGCCACAAAATGAAAAAAAAAAACAGCTTTATTCCAATGAACCAAACTACATTAAAGTTTCTTAGCAAACTGCACAAATATGTTTTCATTTAAAATACTTCATCAGATGCAGACTTATTGGAGGGTCCAGGTAGTGTATACATCTTATGAATCCCAGTACATGCTGCCAGGTACTTCATATCTATTCGAGAATTGACCAGTATCGACCTCCTAAAGAAAGGCAGTGCTACCTGGGAGAGGCTATGAGCAAGGTGAGAATGGTCATGAGACTCGGTGGCCTTGGTATATATAAAATACATTTATTCTATCAACAGTCCTTGGATCGAGATTTACTTGAAAAACATCTTGAACCTGCGTTTAACAGTTGCATATATTTCTGCTGTACAGAGTAGATAGCTAAGAGAGTCTTTAACCCAATGTTGATTTTATGAAACTGTATTACTTAAAAAACTTTGGTATGTTTTTGCACATGGTCATTCGTGAATGATTATTTCAGTTAATATTGTAAGTTATGCTTTCAAAATCAGTGATATTCTGGTCATGCTTATTATTTACTTGTGAAACTGTTGATATAATTGGCTGGTTGACTGGTTTATATACAGTGGGTAAGTGATTGGCTTGATGCAGGTTATTGGGTAAAATGCATAGCTGTATATTGCACATACCGGTCATATAAGCTATTAATGCCATTGCTGGACACCTCACACAGCTTCTGTTTGAGTGCACTTACATCTAACAGTATGTAGGTATATGAATTGCATTTATCTTCTTATACATTTGTTTTTTATATTACAAGTTCCACACTTACCTTGACATTATTGCAGGTATGTTTTGTATGGGGCTGTCTCTGTCTGATGCTATCAGTACACAACCACTGCATGGGAAGTAAAGCTTGTGGATACTGGTTGGCATCATTTTTACTATTTGTATTTCCTTAAGTTGTTATGTGTACTCCTTAGGTGGCTAGTATATCTGCTAGCCTTTGCCTGTTAGCCAATGGTAGGGTATATTGTGCATGCCTACATATGCTCCCTCTGCAGCTGGAGGTTCTCCCTGAGAATCCTCATCTGTATGTGCTGGAGGTCTGGCCCTGTCTGTGGTCCAGGAATGTGTAAGACCTGCCCCTTGCTGTCCCTGTTGTAGCTGTTCCTGAAGATGATATTGTGCAATATGGTACAAACTATGACTATTCCTGTGCAGGTGCCTGGGTCATACTGCAGGGCACCCCCCCCCCCCCCCCCCGATGTGTCTAAGCACTGGAACAGTGACTTTGATATGCCAAACACATGCTCTATGATGTTTCTAGTTTGAGAGAGGGCATCAGTGCATCCTTCTTCAGTGGGGGGGGGGTGTATTTCTGATGGGTGTCATGAGCCACGGTTCCAGTGCATAACTTGCATACTCCAGCAAATGGCTCTGTGGAATATCACTTCTAGCAAACCTTGTATAAAGCCAAGAGGTATGCCTTATGTATGAGTCATGATAATTGCCTAGGTTGTCAGAACATACACACACCTGGCAGTTGGTTGAGCAGAACATCTTCCTGTTGATGTATAACCTTCCCTTTTCACAAGATAGGGCTTTTATTTCTATATGTGTGCAGTCTATGACCCCTCCAAAAGTGTGCTGCAACATAAAATTCCTGCATTGTTCTTGCCCTTTCCTCTGGGGTGCAGGGAAAATAGGTGTACTCCCTTATATGTTCTATCACAGCATAAAGAAATTGGTGCAATATACTGGAGGCTGAGGCCTGTGACACCCCCTAGTATATCCCCTGCTATTCTCTGGAATGTTTCAGTAGCTAATATCTTCCTTGTATAGGTTCTCCTCAATTTTCCCTGGGTATAAGTGGTTGCAGTTTGGGCAGAGGTTGCAGAGTTCCTGGAGAGTTTCCCTATCTACCCTGTATTGCTCTAATATTTCAGTATTAAATGAAGTCTAAAAACCTTCTTCTCCTTGGTTGAGGTTTATCATCAACAGCAGCAGCATAGATGTGAGCTTGTTGCACATACATATGCAAGAGAGCAGTAGCAGTCCTAACATTTTTTTCTAAGTGTGATGTGTGATGGTTCCTGTATTCCAATAGGTTTTGGAGTTCATGGTAAAGGGCTACACTAAGTGTACATGATTGCTTTATAGCTTCCAGAATAGTGCTGCCATCTTGGATTGTTTAATTTGCATCTGTTTGGCTAGTTATGCTTTAATTAGCATACGCTGCCATTTACCTTCATTTTGCAATACAGAATAGTGCACTATCATCCCAACATGCACATGATAGCAGCAAGTCATATAGTTGTTCATAAATCCATCCCAGAGATTATGTATTATTTTTTCTTATGCAACAAACACATAATTCCCACACAAAGGAGATACAGCAAGAGCAAGACTGAAGTTACAGAAAAAAAATACTTTCACCGAGGGGTGGTCTCAGCTGAAATGGGTCCATAGGCAAAGTAGTATGCTGGCTTCCCTTAAGCCCACCCACACCATACTCATGAAACACCCCTGCAAGCACCATCCACAGGTAGGCCACTCCCCAAGAAAGGCACGCCAGTCATTTCCTTCAATTATTTAAATACATAGGAAAAAAATATACTTTGTAATGTAGTTAAACTGCAAGTGAAGGTCGGTGGAATTTTCCTTTAATAAACCTGCTTTATCTGTTGTTCCTTCACACATAGTTTACTATAACAGTCATGTCCTCAAAAATTAGAAGCCCATGTGCCTTTTTCAAAGGGTTGCTTAAGTTAATCTAAACAGTTTAATTTAGTCTGGGGTAGGCGAGTGAGCCTTACAGTTCAGTGAAAGTAGAATAGCAACCTCTCTCCTCACTGTGTACAGTAGCTTCAGCTAGAATAGCACAAACGCAGATAGCCATTTGCTAAACAATACAGTCTCACAATGAAAACAGACTTAGCATGAGCAGTAACCTTCTCCGCCATTGAATTGGCATGAAACCCACATTCATAGAAAATGCATCTGGCCAGTGGAGGATTAAGTTTACCTTTGGGCTGTTTTCAAAACAGACTACTTGCACACATTTTTAGGGCCATGCATACATGTATTTGTTCTTCAATTCACCTTCCTGATTGTATTAAATTATATTCCTTGTATAATACAGCACCACTTGTTAGAATGTGTTTTAAATTTGTAGTTTTAAACACTCTTTCAATAAGCAATGAAACAAAATGTATAAACCAATAATAACAATACTCATTTCAGAAAATTTCAACCATAAAAGGCCACTCAGACTTCTGTCATTACAATCCACCAATATCACACAATACACAATCTCCTCAGAAGTAAATTATCTGAATAATTCCACATTAAAGATATCTGTCACTGATGAAGAGGTTGCTACTGGCAAACAACTTTACACATCAATGTTTTATCTACAAATTTAGAGTGTTTGTCCTTGAAGAATTAATTGCCTATATTATAATAAAAATGGTAAACTGGTAATATTGCAATAGGAAATGACTAAAACTGACAAGTTCATAGTTACTAGCTTTCTCATACAAAGGGGGACACATTCAGGAGTGTAGAACCCCTAACCCCCTTATAATGCAACAAATAATCTGCAATCATATGGGTACTGCAATATCAGCACTTCAGCTACATGGTGTGGGAATAGAATCTGCAACCTTCTGCACCAAAGGCAATTATTGTTACTAACACTGCTCACAAATTCTACAGCACAGTGTGTCATTTGATAAACAAAACAGTTAGTTGCACATTGAAAACTGACTTAGCATGAGCAGCAGTAAACTTTCTTCTTTTGAAGCTCATAATTCAATGAAAATGAACTGAAACATATAATCCCTTAAAAATGCACCACAACTCTCAATTCCCTGAAAATGTATTGAAACTCAAACTTATTTCTGTCAGCAGTCTAGGTGATGTAGAGCAGTGGTTCCCAAACCTTTATGGACCAAGACCCACTTTTGAAAATGGTAATTTTTCACGACTCACTACTCACATAGACATGCGTGCATTTGAAGCACTCATATTCCTCCTTAAAGAAGATGCCGCCACCATGGAGTATTTTTTTGAGATTTAAAGGGGCCATGTAAGCTATTCTCATACTTTAATCATTAGCAGAGCCGGATCATGGTCAAATGGGACCCTAGGCAGGGTAATAGACTGGGACCCCTGAGCAGCCCCTCTTGCAGCAGCCCCATCCCCAGCCATACCAGTGTTCCATTACTGGGTTATTTCTCCCCAGCTACCATGAACACTGTGCAGACCTATCAGTGTGCATACTGTTACTTATTTACTTCTACAACCATTCGGTATTGAAATAAAATGCACAAACACTGATAGCCATTTGCTAAACAGTACAGTCTCACAACGAAAACAGACTTAGTATGAGCAGTAATCTTCTCTGCCATTGAAACTCACATTCTTTGAAACAGCATTAAAACTCACATTCAAATAAAATGCATCTGGCCAGTGGAGAATTATGTTTACGTTTTGGCTATTTTAAAACTATAGGCTCCTTGAACACATTTTTACGGCCATGCATACATGTACTTGTTCTTTGATTCACCTTCCTGATTGTATTAAATTATATCCCTTGTTTAATACGGCACTACTTGTTAGTGTGTGTTTTAAATTTGTAGTTTTGTGTTTTAAATTTGTAGTTTTGAACATTTTTCCAGTAAGCAATGAAACAAAATGCATGACCCAATAATGACAAAATTGCCCATTTCAGAATATTTTAATCATAAAAGGCCAATCAGACTTCTGTCATTACAATCCACCAGTATCAGTCAATAAGCACTATCTCTGCAGAAGTAAATTTCATCTGAATAATTCTACATTAAAGAGATTTGTAAGTAATGAAAGAGCCCGCTTCTGGGAAACAACTTTTACATTTCAATATTTCATCTACAAATTCAGTGACTGCTGCCCTTTAAGAATTAATTGCCTATATTACATAACAAAAAAATAAATAAATAAATAAAACACTGCTAAGCTGGTAATACTGCAATAGGGAATGACTGAGAAACCGACAACAAGTTCATAGTTGCTAGGCATCTTAAACAAAGGAGGACACACTCAGGAATGCAGAACCACTATCTCCCCTTAAAATGCACCAAATAACCGACAACAAGGGCATTACATACCATGCCTCCATACCTCTCAACCTTTTAGCACAAGAAAGCTGGGCAAAGCCTAAAATAGTGGGGGGGGGGGCAAAGGCCCTAAAAGAGGGGCATATAAATATTGTTCTTATAGACTTAGAATGTTGCTAGAATAACAGCATTTATCTTAGCAGGCATTTTCTGAAGGAAATGAAGACAGAAACTGAAATGTATGACATTTAATTATTTACGTCCTCAGTGATTTGCCAGAAAACCAAACATTTTAGCAGGAATAGGCCAGAGTATGAGGCAAAAATCTGGACAGTTGAAAGGTATGCATACCTCTCGACCTCTTAGTGGTAAAAGTCTGCACAAAGCCTAAAATAAAGTGAATGCAATGGCCGAAAAAATTGGGACAGTTGGAAGTAGTGCTCTTGTTAGTATAGAAAGTTCCTGGAATAACAGGATTTGTATTAGCATGCATTCTGTGAAGGATATGAAGTTTGAAATTCATATACATGTCATTATTTAGTGACTTCAGTCTTCACTGATTTGCCAGGAAACTACAAATTTTATGAGAAACAGACAAAAACTATAATGCTAAATCTGGACACTCGAGAGGTACGTTAAACACGCACACACACACCTACTGTTTTACATAGTAACATAGTAACACACATACCTTCTGTTTCATAGAGCAGCTAATAACTAGATTTAATTCTACACAATCCTACTCTACTCTCTTGTACAACACACAGAGATGCACTTTTCTCTCTCATACATAAACAAATGGAACCAGTAGTTTAAATTATACACACGCACACCTACCTTCTCTCTGTTCTCACACAGCAGGGTAGCATTTCAAGCTCATGGTTTCTTGGTATTGTAGAAAAATAATCAACCCAGTCTGGTCTCATTGCAGCACTTCTATGACATTTAATACCAAGGGAGTTAGGAGTTTGCATCCATTGTTGCACTGTGCAATTTAATTAATTTTAATATCTGAAAGGTATAAAGGCAAAGCACTTGATGTTCCATGTACACATTCCATTTAGTTCAGTTTGTAAATCAGACAGTGAAATTATGAATTAAAAAATGTCCCATCAGTAAGTCCACTGGAAATGTGTTTAAGAACATCATACACAAAAAAAATCATAGACGTATCTGACTTTCCACTTGTGTTGCATCACATAATTAATCGTGCAACATTTCACTCAGTTAGTGTAGAATAGTGCTGAACGCCTGACCCTGCAAACAGCTGTCTTGCACTTTGGAATTAGATTGGAATGCTACATAACAAAGGTGCTAAAAAAGTATTACTGCCACTGTTTTTGAAAGGACATTGTCTGAACTATTCATAATATATTTAAATGTGCTTTGTGGGATATATATATTTCAACGGAAGTACAGTCATTCAGTTTGTACAACAAAATTATAAAAAGATGCCTTAATGGCATATGACCCAAATTATGTAAAATATCCTTGTTACATTTTAGTGAAACAGCTGATGAAAAGCTCATATAACTGATCATGAACCCAGAACACAGCAAACTATTCTTGTAAATGTCATAAAACTGCTAATACTATTAGCTGACTTGTAAAACATGCTAAAAGTATATATTTTTTTCAAAATACACGCTAAAGGCTCCATAAGGCACCACATGAGACTTATTGCATGTGTCATGTTTTTTTATAACTGATACAACATTTTAAAAGATTCTTCAGCTTACAGTAAGTGTTTGCAGCAGAACTTCTAACTAAACACATGTATGACATGTCTGAGTAAGCTGAGAATGGACACATTTAAAAATGAACTCAATAACAACAGGGACCTGGAAGTATTGGATAAAGAGCTCAAATCAAGTTATTTTAAAATAAAACCATGAACTTTGCACAACACTTATACAAAGTTTATTAATGCTTAATTGGAATCACCACATTTTCATCCAAAACATAGGACTAACTTTGTAGAAGTGTTTTGCAGAGTTCATGGTTTTATTTTAAAATAAACAATCCACAAACACCAAAGCTAGGCCACCATGGAGAAGGAGAATAGCAGTGAGAACAAATAAAAGTCAGTTAAAATGAATCATTTAATAGCAAAAACCAAAAAAAAGAAACTATCAGTAAAATGAGTTCAGTCAACAATGTATCCGATAAGCAATTTCTGCTAATGCCTTCTTCAGAGTGTGATACATATATTCATAATACAATCCTTAAATAAAATTGTTCCATCCAATCAAATTTTAAAATTCAAGAAACCAACTAATCAAAGGTCGATTCAGCAGTCTGCTTTAGTGGTGCATACTCCAAGAGTTGTAACCAGTCAGAGTCAATGTTAATTGTTATATTCAAATTGCCTTAAGTGATATAACCAGTCACAGTATTCCTTCAAAAAGTGGTAGGGTTAAGATCCAAAAACCATGAAATACATCAGGATCAGCCAAGGAGCTTTCAACTAAAAAATATAAGAACATAAAAACATTCAGATTTGAATAAGTCTTTTCAAATGTTATTATTCAAAATAAGTCAAATCATGCTCTTAGGCCAAATTTCAGACTCCGTGACAAATGAGCAATCGGAATCAATCATTAGAACATCCAGTCTTGCCACTCATATTCATTAGGTACTTAGGACTTGAAAATATACAAAGACCATTGTTATTGTCTCTCATTTTTATAAACTATATAATTTCCGAAAATGAAGTGAGGACATCATTGTTTTGGCCAATCCAGTTGTGGCTAAAATTGTCTTAACCAATTGAGTCCTTTCAATGGTTAACATTCTATTGGTTTATTTAGAAAAAGATACATCCAATCAAGATGCTTCATTGTCAGACGACTAATTATTATAAACCATTAAAATATTCCATCTTTACTACTCATGTTCATTGATGCTAAAAACTCTAAGGCCTAAAGGTATAGGGACTTGGAAACAGTTAAAGTATCTCTCATTTTTCTTTTCTATTTTTCGAGTCCCAGATATGAAATACAGGATGTTTGTGCTTTGCCCGATCTGATACTGACTTTATAGAAGTCTCTAAGAATTAAGCCTCTTTAGTGGCATGGATTTGATTAGCCTATGTAGATAAAGATATCCAATCACTTATTGTCACTGGTTCTTAACATTCAGTTTTGCAGCTCACATTCATTAAGTGTTTAGGACATTGAAAATATTCTTGAAGACCATTGATATTAACTCTCATTTTTTATGCTATATATAATTTTCGAATATAAGGTGTGGACATCAATATTTCATTCAATCCAGTAGCAGCAAAAGATAGACTTAACAAATTTGATTCTTCCAATGGTTAACCTTCTATTGGTTTATATAGAAAGACATATCCAATCAGGACACTTTATCGTTGAACAATCTGATTATCATAAACCATTAAGATATTGCATCTTTTCTACTTATATTCATTAATTATGAAATTTCTAAGGCCTGAAGATATAGAAACTTAAAGACAAAGTGTCTCTTACTTTGTATCTCCATTCCAAAGTAAGGAATAAGTGATGTCTTTGCTTCATCCAGTTGGTTACTAACTATGAAGTAGGCTTTGCCAGTAACATCTCTTTAGTGATTGACAATTCATTAGTCTATGTAAATAAAGGTATTCAATCACATCATTTATTGTCACTTTTTCTTTCTTCAGTACATTAAGAAAATATAACTGATCAAAGATTTTCTTTTCGTATTCCATAAAGTTGTCTCATTTTAAATTAACTATGTTGATGGCAAAGAGAACAATCTATTCTTTTTAGACACATGTTATGTATCATAGACTGTTAGGTTAATATCTAAAGTAATTAGTGATGGATCAGGAGAAATGCAGTTTAACAATGATAGGCTCTACAGCAATATGGGGCAAACTGAGTTCATAGATGTTGAAGGTCTAGAACATATACTATTCAACTGTGGAGTTTAAAACTTGGAGATATCTACACAAGCTCCTGGTATTTCATCCTAACCACCAGTGCTGTAGAAGTAATGTGGGTCAATTTATGTCTATTCGTAAATTTATATCCTATTGGCCAAACAGTTCACTTTATTACAGCCTTCCTTGATGTTTTTAGTTGTATAAATATGCATAATCATTTCCTTAATCTCCGCGTTGCTAGCACTGTTTTCAGTGGAAGTGCACCAGTTATACTGGGTTGATTGGTAGCTTTAAAATTGGCAACACATATACCTTCACGTAATTCAGTTTTTATGGATGTTTCTTTCCTAGCAGTTTCATTTACAACATCCAACACCATAAAGTGAAAGTTATGCCCTGGATAATTCAGGATAAGCATTTTCTTTTTTCTTTAGTGTTATCTCGCTCAGCTGTTGCAATATTCTAGTTTTAAAAAAACAATTCATTTTGCCAACATAAAATTTTGAACAGTCCTTGCACATAGCATTTAAATCACATTTTTCATGTTACAATCAGCATACGTATTTAAGCTATATGTCTCCTTGGTAAGAGGGTGGAAAATGATATTGCTGGTGTTGATATAACTACAACTTTACATTGTCCACATTTAAAAGTACCTTTTCTTCCATGTGAGGTATTCTTGATAATTTTAGTTTTATAATTTTCTCCACATAACAATTGTTTAAGATTTTGTTTATTTCTGAAGCATAATTTTGGTGTTTCAACAGCAATCTGTTTAATGTTATCATCTGACACTAGAATCTTCCAGTTATTTCTAATTATTTTGCAAATTTTATGCACATCTTGACTATATGTAAGTAAGCATCTCAATTTTGGTTGGTCTCTCTTTATACTGTTTTGAGTCTGAGCCAACATATTTGTTGCATGATGGAAATATGGTTTGCCTCTATCATCTCTCATCTTTTGAACTCCTGCTACATCTCTCATTAAATCTCTATCTCTGTATCCTCTCTCACAGAAGTTCTCAATTAATCTGTTAGCTTCTAAATTAAAGATGGAGTCATTTGTGCATAACCTGGATGCACGGAGAAATTGACCTTTTACAATCTGAGGAAATATATATCTCTGATGCATACTATTGTGATGTAATAAATGATTCTTCCAGCAGTCTTTATAGTAAATCTGTGTGTCCATAGTTCCTTCGCTGCATCTAATGATGGTAATATCAAGGAAGTTAATCCTTTCTTTAGAGATATGTATATCAAATTTCAAAAATGTAGTTGTGGATAAGTACTCCACAAAGTGTAGTGCTTCACTTTCCTCTCCTTTCCAGAGAAAGAAAATATCATCTACAAATTTTATATAGTAAAGAGCTGAGGTTGCCATATGTTTGCCTCATTGAATATATAATGTTCCTCCCAGTTGGCCAACACTAGGTTGAATAACTATTAGTGCAGGGAGTACCCATTGCTACTCCCCATTTTTTAAGATAATATTCATTCTTGAAAACTAACACATTATTATACAATACAAGTTCACGCAACATACAGATCTGTGATACATATTGAGTATATGTCCTTCTGAATTAAGAAGTCACGTATCACATGGATTCCATGTTCATTGGGAATAGCCATGAATAGGCTCATGACATCCATAGTTACCACTTAAAAAATCAATATTCGCCTCAAGAGCTTGGAAGGATCGAGAAAGTGAACAAATGAAATCTTCCATATCCTTCAAAACCATACTGGCCTGTAGCAAAGCTTTCTTTAACTTGGATTCAATGTAGATGGAAGCAGGTTATGTGATCTAGCTGTTTCCAGATACAATAGAACAGAGTGGTGAATTTTTATAATCTTTATGTACTTTGGGAAGTCCTTTTATAAATGGTATGATAGGTTCATTTACTCTCAAATATTCATATAATTCTTGATCTATTATATAAGTAACATGCCTATCATATAAGCAGTCTGCCATATTCTGTATGATCTTCTTTAATTCATGATCATATAGTCTATCATGTCTCTTTTTTACCTAATAATTGGGTCTATATTGAATTAGTGAACGCTTAGAAAAGCAAACGCTAATTCATCGACCATTTCTAAGCGAAAGCTTAAAATCTCAAACACCCGGAACAGAGATTTTTTTTCACAGGGAAAAAAATCACTGGTCCGGTTTCAGGAGTTTGCCATTTCCTCCACTGTGGTGCAGTCTCGGAGTTGGTATATTTAAGTAGGGGGTGGGGGTGAAGCCCCCCTCATTAGATAATGTTTTAAGTTAAATTTTTTTTTTTTTTTTTGTGGATCAGCGATCTTTTTCCCTGTGAAAAAAAATGTTGTTCTGGGTGTTTCAGTTTTAAGCTTTCACTTAAAAATGGTCAATGAATTAGCGTTCACTTTTCTAAGCATTCGCTAATTCAATATAGACCCTAATAATTCAAACATTTTTATCATAAGTGGACTTGTCCATAAGTATGATTGCTCCTCCTTTATTAGCTGGTCTAATCACAATATCTTTACACCTCATAAGTTCATCTAATACTTTTTTCTCTTCTTTATCGATATTAAAGAACTTCTGTGAATGATTATTATTCCTTATTTTGGCCACTTCATTCTCACAGACCTTAACAAAGGTTTTGACCACATTATTATTAAGAGGAATAAATGAACTTGGTTTCTTAAACTATTTGTAAAGATATTATCATGATTCTTGAATGTGTGACATAGCATTATATTCCTTGTAAAGTTCCTAAAGTCAAATACAAACTCATGTAATCTTGAATTAAGGGCTGGAATATAAGAGAGCCCTTTGATTAAAATATGTATTTGGGCTTCATTTAAACAAAGTGATTGATTGGTTTCTTGAAATTTAATTTTATTTAAAGATTTTATTATGAATATATGTATCACCATCTGAAGAAGGCATTAGCAGAAAGCGCTTACCGATTACATTGTTTACGGAACTCATTTTGTTGATAGTTTTTTTTGTTTTTTACTATTAAATAAGTCATTCTAACTGACATCTATTTGTTCTTGTTGCTGTTCTCCTTCTCTATGGAGGCCTAGCCTTGGTGTTTGTGGATTGTTTGCTTTATTTACTTGGCTGCCCTTCTGTCCCCTGCTGTGTTTTTACATTTTGTGTTATTTTAAAATAACTTGATTGAGTACTTTATCTGATACTTCCAGGTGCCCTGTTCATACTGTTTGTCTGATGTGCTTTGTGACATATTTAAAAATGCACTAAATGCAAAAATTGTGTAAATCTATATGCATCACAGGTAAGAAAACAATTTTGCTACTGACAGACTTTCAGAATATCAGCAGCACGCACTGACCCTCTCACAAAGCAACACACATATACACACACCTACTCTCTTGCACAGCAACACATGCACCTTCTCTTTCAGAGTGCAACAAACTGCTAGTTTAAATTCCATACACACATATCTACTCTCACACAGTAACACACACACACACACACACACACACACACACACACACACACTCACACACACACACACACACACACACACACACACACACACACACACACACACACACACACACACACACATGCACTTTATCTGTCATACAAACAGAACGGCTAATTAAAATTCCATACACATACATACACACACACACACACACACACACACACACACACACACACACACACACACACACACACATACCCACACAAACACACACACACACACACACACACACACACACACACACACACACACACACACACTTTCTGTATCATACAGAAATGAACAGTTTAAATTGAACATAGATACATGCACACATACACTTACCTTCTTTCTAAACCAAATGGCCACACACTGACTTAGCTCATTTCTTAAATGAACTGCTGGCTTAAATTATTCATGGGACTAAAGAATGTATTTAGATCCACATTGGCATCATGCCGCATGTATGTTCATGTTCCTCCTTAAAGCAGTAGACTCCCATAATGTGAGGTAAAGATTTTTTTAAGTGTCCTGACCAACCTGCATCTGTAAATGGGAGGGTGCTTGCCCCCCACTACGGTTTAGGCTTATGGTTACACTTGAACAGGAAGCAGAGAAGAGTGCAAACTTTGTTAATTAAAATAAATAAATAGATAAATAAAAACTGCGCCCTTTACGAGGTTGGCCTGTATGGTGCCCTAGGCAGTCATGTAGTTCACCTTTGCTTAAGGCCGGCCATGCTTTCACCAGAAAAGCTGTTAAAAACTATGGATAAATATGTATGCTCTTTAATAGAACAGACTAGAACAAAACAATAGCTAGATAAAGAAAAATCAGACCATTTTAAAAAAGATGCAAACAAGGAAATGCAAAAAAAAAAAAAATAGAGGTATCAAAATTGATAAAAAATCAACATGAATTTGAGAAAGAAAGAGAGATCTGATATGCTGCATCATGTAAACAAAAAGAAAAGATGAACTAGCCAATATGCCCACTGTAGTGCTAAACATATTTGTAAATCTATGCAGGCAAAGATACATATACATCATTAATTTTACAGATAATAGAAAACAAAAAAAGTGGAATGCACTGAGAAGAACACATTTAGTTATGTGGAAAAGCAATAAAAAGAAACTGAAGCAGTAGAGCAATGGAGAAGTGAAGAAATTTAGTGTTGAGACTTTGATACAATACATTCACAATAAGTCAACAAATCCTGAAAAAAATGGAATAACAGACAAAGCAGGACACTTTTAAAATATAATATACTATAAAGTAAAATTTTAGAACCTTTTGCAGAAGACTTGGTTGAAAGTCCAGTTCAGATTGTATTGCAAGTAAAAGAACTGGAATGGGAAAGCAAGGAGAACCCTCTTAGCCAAGCAATGAATGAGTTCAGCGGAGACTTGCTTGATATAATATAAATAATGAAAAATAAAAAACACCACACGAGAAAAAAAAGCTTGGATCACTGGCTCGGAAGCAAAGCGTGCTCAAATAACCAACGATTGAATTGTAAAAACACAGGTTTATTAGATACTTGTAAGCGCTTTCAAAGGGGTCCTTGCCCCAACTTCTTTAGACAAGTAATTGTTTAAAAACCACATCCTTATATACTGGCCAGATAATAAGTAAATAGATTAATAAATCAATTTAATCTAGCCAATTACATTCTTAAAGAAAAACCGACAACATACATACAAACTAAAAATATAAGCTGCCATTATTTAGTTATATATGTCAAAATTGATTAATAGACCATATTATTGCGACAGTTGATATTATCATACAAATTTTTGTATTTATACTTTTTTTTTATATAAAAAAGTTCGTACAAGCTTATTAGTTTCTCATACTAATAAATTCAAGAAAAACATAGCCTGAAATAGATATATAAGTAAACTATAATACCTAGCAGGCTATGTGGACTTTTTCACCCGAACTTCGTTTACTTGTGCAAATATAAATTTTATAAATGAATACACGGACATATAGATCTAAAATTATGTAAATATATAGATGTATAAATATATAAACATACAAATGTTGTTGTACCACATTCATTATAACCAAGTCGTTAAAGTTATCAAAACCTAAAACTTATATATAAAATAAATAATAAATAAAAAAATAAAAAAATAATAATAATAAAACATAGCTTTTAATGGATCCATATTCATTCAAACCTGGTGATACATATGCCACAGTTCTAATCAGCCACAACAACTCACTCTCTTCCAACTTTAATTGCCATGGCCCCCCTCTCGGATCACATGTAATCTGTTGTATTACAGTGAATAAAAACTTATGGCCAGAATTTTTGTTGATATGCCTAGCTAGAGCATTTAGGTTATCACCTCTGTTGATACAGTATAGGTGCTCATAAATACGTTGCCTAAGTTTCCTCTCTGTTTTCCCAATGTAATATGAAGCACACATTTCACAGGTTGCAAGATATACTACTGCTCTAGAATCACAGTTGTATGTTCCATTAATTGTGTATATCTTATCCCTAATTGTTACTTGTTTACTTCATTTTATATGTTTGCACTGTGCACAAGCTCCACACTTTCTCATGCCCAATATCCTCTTGCTATTAACCTTCATCTTTAACAAACATTTCAACTTTGGCCCTCTTCTATATGTAAATCTCGGGTTCTGGACCAATTTTTGACAAAAATATCCTTAATTCTTTGATAGTCAATAGAGTAAGTAAATAGGAAGTCGGAGCTAAAACTATCACATTGGATTGTCAAATTCAAGCTTTCTTGTGACAGATTAGTTATAGTAGTACTATTGATACGACTGCGTAATAGGGGGCTAAAATGTCCTGATGTCCTCTTGCTTGTTACCTCGACCATAATCTCATTAATGAATCTTTTGGGATAGCCTCTCTTAATAAACATAGTCTTCAAAAATTCACATTCTTTCACAAAATCAATACTATCTGAAACCATCCTTGCTGTCCTAACCATCTGTCCCTTCACAGTCGCCCTCTTCTGATGGTAGGGATGATAGCTAATATAATGCAGGAAACTGTTCAAATATGTTGGTTTCCTGTATATTACAGTCTTAAATTTGGAATTAGTTCTATCCTTAATCAATGTAACATCTAGAAAATTGATACTATCATGGCCAACATTATGTGTGAATTCCAAAAACTCTGTCATACTAGTTATATCTGAAATAAATAGCTCTATAAGACTTGTTGCTCCTTTCCATATTAAACACATGTCGTCCTGGTACCTAGTGTACCATACAACATTCTGCTTGACCATTTCATTAGTAAATAATAAAGACTGCTCCCATTGGGCCATTACGCAATTTGCAAAACTACCTCCACAGGGTGACCTCATAGCCACCCCTGTGGTTTGTAGAAAAAACTGGCCGTTAAACATCATATAGTTGTTGGCCAGAACCAATTCCAATAGTGTTTCCACTAAATTAATATTGTTGTTATCTACTTTCTTTGCCAGCATAAATTCTCTGGTCCAAGCTATACCCAGATCCTGTGGTATAACCATATACAAATCTCTTACATCAATAGTTAAAAAGATGTAATCTTTGTTATATTCAAGCTCATTAATACTTTCTAGGAAGCTCCAAGAATCTCTACAGATTTGGGGCTCATCTTTAATAAATGGTTTAAGAATACTATCAATACATTTAGCACATGCATAAGTTATTGATCCCCTACCATCAACTATAGGCCTAAATGGTGGATTGGTATAATTTTTATGCAACTTAGGCGATCCAAATAATTCCGGTATTTTTGGGGCAGACATTAAGTACTGATACGTATCTATATTAATCACCTCTTCCAAAAATAAGTCTTCTATCATACCTTTGATTTTTCTATGAGCCACATTAATTTCATTAATACTAGTTTGTTTTTAAGTATTCGTAGATAAATATATGTCCATTCTTCTATTATTCTCAGTTTGGTCCATGAAGACCAATCCTCCACCTTTATCAGGTTTCATTAGCTGGATGTTACATTGATATATGAATTCAATAAATTCCACTTCTTCTCTTTTAGTGACATTCCTCATACTACTACTAACATTGTGTGTTCTACTTGCCATAGCCCTTAAATCGGTTTCGCACATTTTTTCAAAAGAACTAAGTGATGCATGCAAAGATGGATTAAAGACACTGGATACCCTCAAAGAACTGGTCAGTGAGGAACTTGTACCCATTAATGCAGTTAGGTTTAGTTTACGTACAAACAGCTTAAGATCGATGATAGTTCTTGCCACATCCATTCATCTATCAGGGACAAATGACAAACCTTTTGCAAAAAAATCCATCATTTCTTGCTCAATTGTCAAAACAGTAAATTTATATATGTTAAAGTCTCCCTGTGTACTACTAACCAGGAACTGAAGGGGTTATTCGCCAAACAAGGGTTTGAATTTCTGCAGTCCCTTATTTTTTTTTACAACACTGAAATAAACAACTTGAAGGCTGATTTAGAAGTATTGGAACACACTATCAATACAGATACTGAGTTCCCTAGTTACAAATATGATTATAGTAGAATATTTTCAAGCATAGAAGCTACTATGACTAAATTATTGGAGAACAAAAAAAGAAAAATAACTAGAGACTTGCAAGATTTTGCTAACAACAAAGCCTATCCATCTCCACCAGAAGTATTCTACACTCAAAGTGTTTCAAATAATCTACCTGTAATGGGAACTCAGGGTGACATAGAAACAACTAATCAACCTGCTGACAATGAAGTTAATAACTCACATGTTGTGTATCGTAGTGAAAGAATAATTAATAATAGAGCTCAGGACAACAGAGGGGGACAAGATCAGCCTAACTGTAGTAATCAGAATAACCAGCAGGATTTTCAAAAAGACAGAACAACAAGACACAACAATCGGAACACCAACCGGAATAGGGTCAGAGGAGGAACCGTCACAACCAGCGAAGGAGATGATAGTGGATGAATATGAAGAACCACAAATCCTTCATAGTATACAGGGAGACTTTAACATATATAATTTTACTGTTTTGACAATTGAGCAAGAAATGATAGATTTTTTTGCAAATGGTTTGTCATTTGTCCCTGATAGATGAATGGATGTGGCAAGAACTATCATCGATCTTAAGCTGTTTGTACATAAACTAAACCTAACTGCATTAATGGGTACAAGTTCCTCATTGACCAGTTCTTTGAGGGTATCCAGTGTTTTTAATCCATCTTTGCATGCATCACTTAGTTCTTTTGAAAAAATGTGCGAAACAAATTTAAGGGCTATGGCAAGTAGAACACACGATGTTGCTAGTAGTATGAGGAATGTCACTAAAAGAGAAGTGGAATTTATTGAATTAATATATCAATGTAACATCCGGGTAATGAAACTTGATAAAAGTGGAGGATTGGTCTTCATGGACCAAACCGAGTATAATAGAAGAATGGACGTATATTTATCTACGAATACTTACAAACAAACTAGTATTAATGAAATTAATGTGGCTCATAGAAAAATCAAAGGTATGATAGAAGACTAATTTTTGGAAGAGGTGATTAATATAGATACTTATCAGTACTTAATAATGCCTGCCCCATAAATACCGGCATTATTTGGATCCCCTAAGTTGCATAAAAATTATACCAATCCACCAGTTAGGTGTATAGTTGATGGTAGGAGATCAATAACTTATGCATGTGCTAAATGTATTGATAGTATTCTTAAACCACTTATTAAAGATGAGCCCCAAATCTGTAGAGATTCTTGGAGCTTCCTAGAAAGTATTAATGAGCTTGAATATAACGAAGATTACATCTTTTTAACTATTGATGTAAGAGATTTGTATACGGTTATACCACAGGATCTGGGTATAGCTGGGACAAGAGAATTTATGCTGGCAAAGAAAGTGGATAACAACAATATTAATTTAGTGGAAACACTATTGGAATTGGTTCTGGCTAACAACTACATGACGTTTAACGGACAGTTTTTTCTACAAACCACAGGGGTGGCTATGGGGTCACCCTGTGGAGGTAGTTTTGCAAATTGCGTAATGGCCCAATGGGAGCGGTCTTTATTAGTTACTAATGAAATGTTCAAGCAGAATGTCGTATGGTACACTAGGTACCAGGACGACATGTGTTTAATATGGAAAGGAGCAACAAGTCTTATAGAGCCATTTATTTCAGATATAACTAGTATGACAGAGTTTTTGGAATTTACACATAATGTTGGCCATGATAGTACCAATTTTCTAGATGTTACATTGATTAAGGATAGAACTAATTCCAAATTTAAGACTGTAATATACAGGAAACCAACATATTCAAACAGTTTCCTGCATTATACTAGCTGCCATCCTTACCATCAGAAGAGGGCGGTTGCGAAGGGACAGATGGTTAGGACAGCAAGGATGGTTTCAGATAGTATTGATTTTGTGTAAGAATGTGAATTTTTGAAGACTATGTTTATTAAGAGAGGCTATCCCAAAAGATTCATTAATGAGATTATGGTTGAGGTAACAACCAAGAGGACATCAGGACATTTTAGCCCCCTATTACGCAGTCGTATCAATAGTACTACTATAACTAATCTGTCACAAGAAAGCTTGAATTTGACAATCCAATGTGATAGTTTTAGCTCCGACTTCCTATTTACTTACTCTATTGACTATCAAAGAATTAAGGATATTTTTGTCAAAAATTGGTCCATCATATTGGAAGATAGCAGGTTGTGTAAGAAATTAGGCATGAACCCAAGATTTACATATAGAAGAGGGCCAAATTTGAAATGTTTGTTAGAGAAGAAAGTTAATAACAAGAGGATATTGGGCATGAGAAAGTGTGGAGCTTGTGCACAGTGCAAACATATAAAATTAAGTAAACAAGTAACAATTAGGGATAAGATATACACAATTAATGGAACATATAACTGTGATTCTAGAGCAGTAGTATATCTTGCAACCTGTGAAATGTGTGCTTCATATTTCATTGGGAAAACAGAGAGGAAACTTAGGCAATGGATTTATGAGCACCTATACTGTATCAACAGAGGTGATAACCTAAATGCTCTAGCTAGGCATATCAACGAAAATTCTGGCCATAAGTTTTTATTCACTGTAATACAGCAGATTACATGTGATCTGAGAGGGGGGCCATGGCAATTAAAGTTGGAAGAGAGTGAGTTGTTGTGGCGGATTAGAACTGTGGCATATGTATCGCCAGGGTTGAATGAATATGGATCCATTAAAAGCATTTTGAAACTTAAAGCTCTGAATAGATAATTTAAAGAATACATACGTATATATATTTTTTATCCACACTTATAGTTTAACATTCTGTTTTGGGCAATAGTTGTTAGTTGGAAGTTGCGCTATAAAAATAGTTTGTAATGTTTGCATAGAGATATGTATGCATTTTTTATTATCTATGTTTTATTGTTATTATTTTTTTATTTGTTTATTTATTATTTATTTTATATATAAGTTTTAGGTTTTGATAACTTTAACGACTTGGTTATAATGAATGTGGTACAACAATATTTGTATGTTTATATATTTATACATCTATATATTTACATAATTTTAGGTCTATATGTTTGTGTATTCATTTATAATGTCTATATTTGCACAAGTAAACGAAGTTCGGGTGAAAAAGTCCACATAGTCTGCTAGGTATTATAGTTTACTTATTTATCTATTTCAGGCTATGTTTTTCTTGAATTTATTAGTATGAGAAACTAATAAGCTTGTACGAACTTTTTTATAAAAAAAAAAAAGAAAAGAAAAAGCATAAATACAAAAATTTCTATGATAATATCAACTGTCAAAATAATATGGTCTATTAATTAATTTTGACATATATAACTAAATAATGGCAGCTTATATTTTCAGTTTGTATGTATGTTGTCATTTTTTTCTTTAAGAATGTAATTGGCTAGATTAAATTGATTTATTAATCTATTTACTTATTATCTGGCCAGTATATAAGGATGTGGCTTTTAAGCAATTACTTGTCTAAAGAAGTTGGGGCAAGGACCCCTTTGAAAGTACTTACAAGTATCTAATAAACCTGTGTTTTTACAATTCAGTCGTTGGTTATTTGAGCATGCTTTGCTACCGAGCCAGTGATCCAAGCTTTTTTTTTTTTTTCTCGTGTGATATAATATAAATGGACAGGCATATTAAGCTAGATAAGCAACATTTTATTTTGTTATTGTTTTTTATTTTGATATCTGTTTACCAGGAGAATCCAACTGAGCCATAAAGAACCCATTTTCAGTGGAGGTCTGGGGAGAAAAGCTTCACAAAAACTTTATATATGAGCACAATCAAATAACATGGTTAGTGTTGCAGTATAGACATACTTAACAGTAACTAAAACATTCACTATAACAGTACTAAAATATAAAAAAATGGTTCATAGGTTCATAGGTAGGTACTAGGCTATCGGCCCTGAGGCCTATACAAGCCCAGCCAAAAAGGTACCCTGGCTTTTGCCACCCAAGAAAATCATTTTCCTGTGCCACTGTCGAGCAGAGCCACAGAGGTGATCCTTGGGGTGAATTTCCTATTTCCCATCCAATCATCAAGATTTTTTTTGAAGAGTGCTAATGAGGAGCTTTGTTTGATATAGATAGGTAGTTTGTTCCAGAGTATGGGAAGTCTCTGGGACAGGAATCTATCCCTCCGGCATGTTCTGTTTATTGTGGTGACAAGGTTTAGGTGCCTAGAGCGTGTAGCTCAGAGGGATTGGGATTTCTTTAAGTGTATGGAGTAAAGCTGGAGTTTTTTGAGACGGTCTGCGTAGGGCATCTGTTTGAGGCCGGTAATCCTCTTTGTGAGGTATTTCTGCGGCCTTTCCTACACAATACCTACATAATACAGTTACAGAGTATGCTAGTCATACCATAACATATTGGGTTAATCATAAGGAAGATGTGAAGTAGCAGAGATGGTAGTTTAAGAGAAAAGGGAGGGGGTGTAGTAGTAGAAACATGGAAGAAGAGAGGCAGAATAAGTATAAACTGCATATTAGAGTTAAGAGTAGGAGAAGAGGGAAATGGAGATGTGAAGATGCAGTTTCTGTTATCAGCCTGGGGTTGAACAGGAGCAGATCCAGGATTTAGAAAGGTGCTCCTTAAGTGCAAGCTTGAAGCATGTTTGAATGCGGTTGGATCTTAAAGATAAGGGGAGGGCATTCCAGATTTCAGCTATGGAGAAGGAGTATAAGTTTGGTCTGACTGATTTCATTGGATGATGCTCTTAGAGAAGCTGTTTGTTTTCTGACCTAAGGCATCTGTTTGGTATGTAGGAGTAGAAGATTGTATTTAAAATCATTACTATAAATTAAATTAAATATAATTAAATATTTAAAATAGGTTACAGAAAGTGATAAAAGACTGACAAAACAGATGAACACAGTATTTGGGCATTATGACATGTTCATGATATTCATATGATGCCACAGAAGTAAAAGAAAAATACGACTGTGCAGCTAAACTAATTGCAGATAAAGAGCTGCCATGAAAATGCAAAGTACAAGGAAACAGAAAGGGAAGGGAGAAAATAGGATGGCACCATGATGCTATCAAGTAGAGAGAACTATAATGTAACTAAGATTGGAAGTATTACTACTAGAACAATATAAAGAAGCAATAGATCATCAAAAACTCTTAAGAGAGATGAGATGAAAGAAACACACAACATCAAAGTAGGTGAGAATTTATGTTAGATTCATAAGTACTAGTCAATCAATCTGTAGACCATTACAAGCAAAGACAAAAGCCACATTTAAAAGTTTCCTCCTGTATCAAGGAGGTAAGAGAAGACAAGACAGACTGGTGGAGAATT
Organism: Protopterus annectens; assembly: GCF_019279795.1. NCBI lineage: Eukaryota > Metazoa > Chordata > Ceratodontiformes > Protopteridae > Protopterus > Protopterus annectens. The sequence continues at coordinate 853,022,107 of NC_056728.1, read as the reverse complement.
TGAAGCTGCCCAGCCAGTTATATAGTTATATCTTGAAGGTAGCAAAGATGTTATTCTGTTTGATGTGTAGAGGAAGTGTGTTCCAGATGACAAGGATGCATTAGAATATGAATATATCACACCAACGTGTCTTATCTGCTGATGAAGGTTTAGTTTCTTTACTGTGTGTTTGAGGTACTGTTTGTTCTGTGAAGGAATAGGAGGTCAAACAGGGATGGATATTTCTTGGCTAGAAAGGTAAGGCATAGATCTCTGTGGAGGAGTCCATAAGAGAATGAGACTGAGTAAAGAGGCAGGGCTGACAGTCTATCTTGATAACTAAGATTTTGAAACCTCTGGGGCTATCAAGTGGAGTTATATGTTTGGACAAATACTTGCTCAAAGGTACATTGCATTCAATAATGAATCTGATTTGAAGATGTTAGTAAAGGGGACTTTAGACTTCTTTTGGATCTAATGGAGATGCCTTTGGAAATTAGATGAGCCAGATCGAAGGCTTTCTGAACTATTATAGAGATGTGATATTCAAATGATAAGGAATTACCAGGAGTGCCTAGATCCTTCACAAAAATGTCTGATTGGAGGGGTGTGCCACTTATGCTACATGAAAATGTTTTGTTTTCCACAGGTAATTATATTACATTTTTCACATTTAATTTAAAGCCACTGTCCTTGCACCAGTTGTGAACATGGTCTCACTGATGTTGGAGCAACTGTGAGTCATAGAAAGGTTGAATAGCAAAACACAATTTACAGCCAAGTGTAACCTTAGATAACCAAAAGCCAGTAGTGTCCACTGAAGGTCTGACAAAAATATACCAAATAGGAGACAGACCCTGTGTGTACCACAGATAAGTTTTTTTTTTTACTTTCAGAAGTGGCATCTGGACTCTGCCACATGGGTTCTGCCAGGCAACCAGCTAGCTATCCACAGCACAACATAATGATTTATATTCATATGTACAAGTCTGTCAGTAATGTCTGCACCTCCAGTAATAAACAAAAATTATCAGCACAAGGAGAAAAACTTAGAAAGTATATAAGCAAATTGTAAAGGAAAACTGCCAAGCAAGCAATTCATTGATGACACCCTATCCCCCAAAAAAGTTATGTAGATAAATGGGAAATAAAACAACAGCAATAACAACTCCTAAAAAGGAAATCTCTATAAATTTTGGGGATACATTTATGAAGATCTTATGGAACATAGCAAAGATACTGTATGGTTAGAAGAAATAAAAAATCAAGAAATGCTAAACAAGAAGTGTTAATATGGAGATTATGAAATGGAATGAAGTGACAGCTAGCGAAACTGAGACAGAATTAAAAAAGAGCTACCACATATGGAAAACCTGTTTGCAGAAGCACTACCCAACTTCTGACTAAATATATTAACATATTTTGCACAGTACTTTAGCCCTGAGTAAGAGTTATTTTTATACACATCCTGAATGGACATCAAGCCGATTAACAATGTCCAAAACTATATTCCTTCACAAACCTGCAAGCATTCCAAAGGACTATAGACCAACATTTGCTTTTCAAAACATATAAATTCTGTACCAGAATTGATGCAGCTAGACTTTACAGTCATTTAGATAAAAGTGCAATCACGACCATAAAACAGAAAGGTAACAAAGGATCATATATTACTAAACAAAGCAATATATGCAGAGGTATAAAATACATGAAAACAATTGATATCATTCCACATTCATTGATTACAGAATATGTAAAATGTGTTTCATACATATAAGTCAGTATGAATCAGTAGCAAACCACTTTTCAAATGAGTCACTATAAAGGACAAATTATGACCTCAGGGAAAAACATCTAAAGAGACATATTCCAGGGAGATTCTTTGTCAACACTACTGTCTTCTCTTGCACTTAAACAATTAAGCTGATTACTCAACAGACTCAGCTATGCATACAGCTTGACAATCATAAAATAACCTTACCAAATAACATCTCACCTACTTTTTTCATAGATGATTTAAATAAATTGAGAGTGCACTTACAATGGTAAAAACATTTTCAGATCATGTAAGTATAGCTTTTAGTCTTGATAAATATGTGACAGCAGCATTTATAGCAGGAAAATTGAACCATCAAAAAATATCAAGTTGGAAGAGGAATGGAATATTTATTTATTATTTTATTTTTTATTTGTTAACCAGGTTAGTCTCATTGGCTAGAGGCCTCTTTTCTGGGGAGTCCAAAGTATTACTTATATTAATATAGAATTGTTTTTTCCAGGGCAATGGGGAACTTCTTCTCTTTACAGCTGGTCAATGTCACTGAAGGGCTCCTGCAGCATGAAGGAAGAGGCCTACGGGAAGCAGTGGCATGAAACAAAAGAGAAAAGCTATGCAAAGTTTGGAGGTTGAAAACAAGAATTTGGAGAAACAATATATAATATGGAGCTTAAGGATGTAAAAAAGATTCCTGTGTGGTGGATGTTACAAATGGACAGAGTTGAGATGTCTCAATGGAGAAGGAAGTATGCTAGTCTGTTGAAGTGGTGCGTGTAATAGAACTGCATCAGGAGGGCTTGCAGATAATGTTGAGTTAAAAATAACTGAGCAGGGTGATCCAGGTGACACTTCTGCTGTTTCATGGGGTGAGAAAGCAGATTTATTTTTTCAGAAGTGCTGAAGATAGTAATGTGGAAAAGGAACCAGGTGATTCTGCAGTGGAGAATGCAGCAGCAAAAACTTACGCAGCAGTGACAATAATAATATGTAGCTCTCTTTCCCCCTCTTAAACATCACTTATCATCTTCTCTTTTTCTAACTGCTCCCATCTGCCACTCTACACCTCTCATGCATTCCCTGTATACCTAAGTGGTACACCTTTTAGATACACCAAACTGGAGCAGGCAGCCTAGATAAAACTAATCATATTTCCTGCTCTCTCACTCAAATGGTATTACCATTGTCCTCATGTACAATACTAATATCACCTCTCCTAAATAATTTTATAACTTCATTATATTTCTTGAACTCTTTACAAACCTATACAATACTAAAATCTGCCTTTCTGCATAATTTTTTAACTTACTTCATTTTATCTCTTGACTCTTTGCAAACAAATTGTATTGAAATGTAATAACAATAAACTTCTTTACAATAATGTTTTCTCTTCTGAAGTATAATTCCATTTACTTTCTGCAAGATTTTAGAGCTGCCAGACGTATTACTCTATATAGACTTTTAATTGCCGATATAAATACATTGCTATATTTACTTGTCTTATAATTGTAAATGGTAAAAGTATGCAAGGAGGACAGCAGTCATGTGATTTGTCATACTTTTGCAGTATTAACAAGATTAATTTACAAAGGACAAGTATAAATGGACAACATCCTTATACGTGGTATCCCAAAAGTGTGAAGGGTGGGCAGGTAAATATCACAAGCTTAACACATTTTTGGGCTACACATGTAGAACGCCCTGACCTTGCAAAGAATTCAAACTGCAGGTTTTTTTTTTTTTTGCAATGACTGCTCATATTCACAGAAAACAACATTGCACACCATGTTGTCAGGTAGCTTCCATTCCAAAAAGTAGTCTTGCAGAGGAATAATTGCTATACATAGGCTATGCCAACAGCTGATGAAAAAGAATGCAAACACATAATCCAATGGCGATACTGGCTATTAGAATCCATCCTTGAGGTTAAACAGAAAGCATTTTTTATAACACACTTACATTCCTTTGCAAGACATCAGTTTAAAAGTAAATAAATGTTCTCAAAACAAATTACAGTCCTGAGATCTCTGGATCCAGTCTACCCTAATACATGTTCTACTGCCTTGCAATTGCCTTTATATGATGTAGATTCCACCCTCTGACCACTGTGAAGATAAAAAAGAGGTGTTAAATCATTAGCATTCCTGAATACCAAAATTCTCAATTTGTGTATGGGAGGCAAATACCACATAAGAAGTATACCATTGTATGCATATGCCTAGGACTGCAAGGGAGAGCACTGACAGTTGTTAGCTGTTAATGGCTTGCAAGTGTGAATGAATACTCTTGACTGCAGCAATAAACAGTATTACAGAGATTCTTTTCTGATGTGGGTGTGTCAACACTAGACTTAAAGGGACAGTCTCAGGGATTTTTTTGTTTTGATTCTGGTCTTTTTTTTTACATTTTCAGTCTGGATTTCTGACCATGTCACAGCTTTTGCTGTGGAGGTTGGGGAAGGGGTGCCTGCAGGAAGTTTCAAAGGTGTTAGCCAGATTCCATCTCACATTACAGTTCTATTTATAACAGTATTACTGGCCTGGATTTAATAAACTCCATGTAGAAATAGTGTTATTCCAACATGGAGTGAATGGTGTCCATGTCCACATCTCCTTATTGGCAGCGCACCATACATATTAATGAAGGTGTTCTACTGAGATGGAGCCACAAACATGGATACTGAAGGAGTGCCATTGAGTGTGTTACTGTGCCTGCAGATTTGCAACATGACCCCTGCGCTGTCAAAGTGTCATACAGCACTTTACAATATCAAATGTGTTTGCAGACACTGAAAAGAGGAATGTGATGTGAATGTAATGCAGAGGGTGTGTGACAGGTACTGTGACACACCCCCTGGATTGTGAAAGTGCCATACGGCACTTTACCATAAAATAGTGTCCATGGACACTGAAAAGAGGAATGGGAAGTGAATGTAATGCAGGGGTTATGTGACAGGTACTGTAACACACCCCCTGCATTGTTAAAGTGCTGTATGGCACTTTACAATTAAATAGTGTCCGTGGACACACATCTCTCAACCTCTTAAAGCAAGATGTCTGGACAAAGCCATTAGTCAAAGTGGGGCAAAAGGCCAAAAATAGGGACACAGTTTTTACATATTGCTCATACAAACTTTGAAAGTTGATAGAATGTCAGGGTTTTGTATTACCATGGATTTTCTGAAGAGGATATAGCCTGAAACTCAAATGCCTGTCATTATTTTCTAAGTGAAACAGAACTTTTATGAAAAATGGACCACAAGTATGAGGCACAAATGTGGACATTGTGCGAAAATCTCTACAGTTGAGAGGCTGACCTGAAAATGAAGTAATGTCAGGTAGGGTGTGTGTTACACTATCTGTAACACACACCCTGGATTGTGAATGTTTTGTATGGCATGAAAACAATAAAGGAAGTGTCCTCAGACACATATTTCATAAATGAAGTGTGATATTTCATGTAAAGTAAATGGATTATTTTTTTTCATTCCATTGCATTTCAAGTTTAAACATAGCTGAGTGGGCTTACGCAGTGTGGCTCTTTGCTTAAATATATGAAGAAGTTATATAAAAATGTATAGCTAAAATTTTCACAGCCACATTAGCTGAGTGGTTAGAGTCACAGTTTCATTTGCCGTAGGTGCACAGTTCGAATTCCAAGACAGGCCATTCAAGTTTTAAATCTGAAAGCATTTTTATATTAATGTTAATTTTATTTACCGATGTAGTTACTGACATTTATAAAGGAGCACATGCCAGATATCTAAAAATAGAAACCAGATGCTTTTAATCTTTGTCGAAAAGGTCAAGTTTAAGCATAGCTAAGCAGGTTTGCACAGTGGGTACAGTGCTCAGCAATGCTTAAACAAAATAAGAGGTATATACAGCAGTTTAACCAGCAAATCTTCACTGGCTGAATGTACATTAGGTGCAGGGGTTAAATTCTGACCATTCAGATTTTTACACGTGATAGGAAAATGCTGTAAATGTTTTTTTATTTCTTTTGTATATATTCAAATATGTTAACTGTGGTGGTCCAGCCCAACCAGAAACCCACTTGCAGTGGAGACCTGAGTATAAAAGCCCCAGTTACACACAAGTGTCCAATACATTAAAGTTACAGGAACAGATAACGTAGTGAAATGCATAAGTTTAGGAGATATAATAAAATAGATGCACCCAAGAATGAAGTAACATTAATGAACAATAAGTTACAATACTGTTGTATATATCTAAGCAGTATTCAGCTCAGCTAAGCAGATTTAAGCACTGCTAAGTACTGCTCAGCATTTTCCACTTTAAGCACTGCTCAACTCAGCTTAGCAGGTTTGCGCACTACTGAGCTGTGCTCAGCATTTTCATAAATGGTCCAATGATGGCAAAGGGTGGGAATATGGCCTTATTTTAAACTGCACAGGCAGGAATCCAGTCAGAACCTGTTAGAGTTTGGTCCCCGTAGGAACTATGGCAGGTGCAGGAAAGGTAGCATGCTTTTGGGCATAGCACTGGGGAATACTGGAGTCCAGGGTCATGGCTGGGCTCATTGTTAAGATCCATGATGACACACTGCTGCAAGGCCAGTGCCAGGGCTCACAATACATATCTGAGGCCTGGGACTGTTTGGCCCATGAGCTCACCAATGCCACTGGCATCCCCCACACTGATGAGCAGGTCCATCACCATTACAATGATGTGAAACAGAGGAAGGAGGATCTCTTGGCCCAATGGTTTCAAGATGCTTGGGCCAGAGGTTTATAAGTATTTGAAGTGTTGCTCTATCAAATTGTAGTATGAAAGTTTGATAGACAGGTATGCATTACAGTGTGTTTTCCCTCCACAGCTGAAGAGGAGAGGGCTCGTAACATCAAGGCCCACACAGGATGACTGGTGAGGCTGCACTGACAGTGTGGTGAGTACAGATATAACTTGCAATATATGTAGTCCAAGAAATAAGGAAGTGTAATTGTCTACTGCTATTAGGTATACTGTGTTCTGAATGTACTGAATAAAGTGCTGTTAGACCAACATTGATATAAGTGACTAATGTGAGGTACTGTATGATACAGATGAAGGCAGCAAGCAAGCTACTATTGATGAAAGGAAGCCAGTACTGTAGTAAAAGTGTGTAGGAATGAATCCATTAATAAAGAATATTGTTGCTTGCTAATCTCAAAGCATTAACTGACATACATTCATCATCTATATGATGTAGAGTACAGCTGAGTTTAGATGTGTGAATGCAATAAAGCACTGTGTTATGTCACCCTCAGTAAAGATTATTCCCACAAGCTATTGTGTTTAATCTGGTCTGTTGTTGAAGAAATACAAGTGTACAGGTGCTACACAGCAAATATGGCTATAAGAGTATGAATCCAGTGTGGTGTGTCTACTAGGCAGCTGTTATGCCAAACTGTAGATGTGGAGCTGCAAGACAAGCTGCAAGGAAAATTGATATATGTTCTGCACTAAGATCTGAACATTGAATAGTAATATGTAATGTATTATACTGTGTTCCCTGCAGAATTGTCTTGTGTTAACCTTTGCATTTTAGCTACACATATTCCTGAATGTAGGTATGCTGATGCAGGAAAGCATGAGATTGTAATAGGTGGAAACTGCACATATATGATGCGAAAATGTATATGGGTTGGGTATGCAACCCAGAACCCTGCTATGGGCTGTACAAACCACACATATTCACATCCAGTAGGGGTTAATTGTATACATCTGCATTCAAAGTATCAATACACATTTCACTAACTATCATGCATGAATCTTGGGCATGTATGTTCAACTGTCAATACAGTCTTCTGTGACACTTCACTTATATTACAAGGTTACACTGTGTAACCAAGTCAGTTTTAGGCAAAAATCAGTCAAGCAGCGGACAGCAGTGTCTCAGTAGCTCAGTGGGATAAGAAAAAGATGTATGCTGTTACTTTTGTACACACAGACCATGGTTTGAATCCAGTGAATGGTACAAAGATATGTTCATAGTGAGACACAATTAATCCAGAGTATTTATAGAAACTGTCATGTACTGTTAACAGATTTGTTTTTCACAGAACTCACAGTTAAAGAAATGTTTGCATTAGCTGTATGAAGGGTATACTAATAAACTGTGTACAAATGTCCAGACCCATGCCTACAAATGACAGCAGGGTGGCTCAGGGCCAAGGAGATGGTGACTGCATAGTGTGACCATCTTTTCATTGTAGTCCAGAATAAAAGTATTTCCTGCAAGGTATACTTGTTCATGACAATAAAGTCTGTTGCCACTTGTTATGCTAAGAGACTTTACAATAAGCCAACAACTACATTGTAAAGACCATACTTATAAAAAGAAAACATTAATAAAAATGTTCTTGCTAATCCAAAGCTTCTGCCATGTACACTAAGTGAATAAGTACTTTAATTATAAAATCAAAAGCACTGTGTTGTACCTCTAAATTCAAATTGTCCACATCTGGCAGCTGTTGCTGAAAGACAAGAGCAGGTCCTTCTTACAACTGTTGCAATTAGCTGTTTTTATAATGTTTTCCCTTGCTGCTATTTCACACTTTCCTATAACCCTTTTCATAGAAATTGAATTGAACGGTTTAGGTGGGAATAAGCAGCACTAAGTAAGTAAAAAACCCTAAGATCTCTTGGCATCATGGCAGGTCATGGAAAACTGCACAAACCCACTTAAATCTGCTTTAATCACCCTATCTCATTCAGCCACTGTTCTGCCCAGCAACAAAGGAACCAGCCCTGCCAGGTCTCGAATCCAGGACCTTGTGCACTAGAGTCACAGCAATGTATCATTGCACCAAATGAGCTGTGATAATTACTAATGCTTTTGTAAATATATCATGCATTATGGTCATTTAACATTAGGGAAAAATGTAATCACTGCCAAGTCTCGACTCAAGACCCTGTGCACTACTATCAGGAAATGTATCACTACACCAAATCACTGTGGGAATTAGGAATGCTTTTGTAAATATATCATGCATTACACTCATTTAACATTAAGGAGAAAAAGACATCACTGCCAAGTCTCAAACCCAGGACACTGTGCATTAGAGTGAGAGGAACAAGGACCTTCTAAACTACAGTCAAAGCAACACATCACTACACCAAATCAGTTCTGGGGAATTACTGATGCATTTCCAAATATATCATACACTACAGGGATATAACTTTAAGAAAAAAAAAGACATTGGTGATAAATTGAGAACCCAGAACCATTTGCACTACAATCAAAGCAACATACCAGTAAGCCAACTGACTTCTGGTGTATAACGACTGTTTTTCAAACATGTCCTGATTGTCAGTCACCCACTACTCCTAATATATACTGTCCCAAATCACAGTGTACTTGGAATGTTGATGTTTTAAGGGACATGTCTCAGTCTGCCCCTACAAACATACACAGCTGATAGACCAGCATCAAATGTAGCAGCATGCACAGTCAGATAGAAAAGGATCTATGACACTCACATCTGCCTGTCTTCTTTCTCAGCCCAACAGACATTTACACAGTACACTGCTAGAGAACTTGAATGTCTGTTAACAATGGCCATACATACATACCTCTCAAATGTACAGATTTCCACAGAATGTCCAGATTTTTGCCTCATATTTTCGGCCTGTTCCTCATAAAATTGTGTGGTTTTCTGATAAATCACTGGGATGATATGAGGAATGAAGTAACTAAATAATGATATACCTTTTAGTTTCAGACTTCAAATCCTTCAGAAAATGTATGTCTATCTCTTTCATTTCCCTGCTATAAAACCCACATTAGCGCAGTTTTCCGCACTGGGCAGGTCCAGTTAGCTAGGGTATAACTATTCCCAGCTCCACAAAGTCTACTCTTCAATTTTTCCTTGGAACTAGACAAACATTCAACTTAAGCACTCAAACCATCCACTTTTCAGCCTGGCACTTACTCAAAACTCATAGCAAGCACTGATAAACCTTAGTACTAGACCCCCTATACTGTAGAGAAGGACAAGGCTCTATATTCGACCTTACCAGCCAATCAGTAAAACAGTCCATGACCATTGGCTGCCCAAAGGGCAGTTTCAGGCCTACTCTCCAGTCCAACTTGATCTGGGCATTTTGAGGCAATTTTACAACTGCCTCATGTACAGAGACAACTTTCTCCTCCTACCACCAAACACTAATACATGAGAGATGCAATTATACAGCCAAACTGGAGGCTAAGCTCTCTCAACCCAAGATTGGACCAGACAGTCAAGAGGAGAAAGCAATTACTTGCATCACACCAGCAGTCTCACATAGACCTATGAAACCAGCACCGCAAACAACACACATAAATACAGCAGTGTCTCAGTAGCTCAGTGGGATAAGAAAAAGATGTATGCTGTTACTTTTGTACACACAGACCATGGTTTGAATCCAGTGAATGGTACAAAGATATGTTCATAGTGAGACACAATTAATCCAGAGTATTTATAGAAACTGTCATGTACTGTTAACAGATTTGTTTTTCACAGAACTCACAGTTAAAGAAATGTTTGCATTAGCTGTATGAAGGGTATACTAATAAACTGTGTACAAATGTCCAGACCCATGCCTACAAATGACAGCAGGGTGGCTATATACACTGTGCACTCTTCCTGACAGGTCTCTCAAGTGTCATGCTGTCACAGCTAGTGATCACTGTTGCCAATAACCTTGTGCACAGATATACATTCAGTACAAGTATGCCAGTAGCACACTCACACAACATCAGTGCAGGATACACCTTGTTAGTCATATATGTAACCCTGACATGTACGAGTTCCCTCTATTCATGTACCTAGCATTGTCACAGCTTACCCCATAGCATTCCAGTTCAACAGATTAACAGGTATGTATGTGCTGCAGAAGCTACAGGCTCAGGTAGAAGTAAAGTGAGAGCAGATCTGTACAGTATTGAACAGTACTGTTGTGAAAAATATAAGCCTATACAATTGGTAATGGACTGTTCTTCTCTCCCCCGCACCTTATCTGCATCAATAATAATTATTCCTATACTACGCCTATGTTGTTCTTAAAATCTGCTGTTGGGACTTGTGTTCCATCATGTATTTAAATGGTTGTCTACTAACATACCTAGTTCAAATTCCATTGTTAGTGGCCTGTGGACGTAACTGCTTCTGGCATGCTGTTACAATAATGATTGTTATTCCATTTATGCATATGTTCCGTTTGCCATGCAGTTTTCCCAGTTCTGTCATTCTGGGTTCACTGGAATACCCATGCATGCTGTTATAACTAATGCTGAAATATTTTGTTCATGACTTACCAATACACTTTGAAAAACCTCAACACCATAGTACGTTTGGGTAGGCAGATACCAGTGGATCCGCCTGTCCCGCCTCATCTGGCCAAGGCACCATCTCCCAGCATGTCTGGGACCCAACCTGAAGCTTCCTCCTCTGCTGGTCCTGCACCACCCATGGGTGGAGCCGCCTTAGGGAACGGGGCTCATCCTCCCTCTAGGCGCTGGCGCAGAGAGGTCCCTGTCACCTGACAAAAGTTTCCAGAGTTGGTGCGCAGGGTTATCCAGCATGGCTTGGATGTTTGCCTGCAGCAGATAGAGAGCAGACTGGTGCAACTTGAGGAGCAGGCTGGGCCCGTCATCCAGCCACCTTCAGGGCCGTGAAGGAGCAATGGTGACTGTCCATAGGTGTGGACCCCAGTCCCACTGTTTCCATCTGGGGGCATGTGGCCCTCTGATTCCAAACCACCTTCCCTGTCCAAGGTGTTTTCTCCCCTCATGTGTCATACACTGACACTGTCTGTTGTCTTGTCTGTCTTGTTTGTTTGCAAAAGCAACCTCTCCTACCCAACTTACCTCCCCAAACATACCTACAACCCTTCGCTAACTTACCACTCTCACCTTAAAAAAAAAAAAAAAAAAGGGGTATATGTCCCCCAAAAATTCATGTTCCATACATAGCTCTTCATTTTGCCCCCATGTACACTGACGTTAATCAATTTATCTTTCAATTACTCAACAAATGTCTGATGCCCACACCACTCCCTGTGTGGTGTGAGGCTCTAAATTCCAAATTGTCCACATCATGTGCAGCTGTTGCTGCACAAGACATGGAGAGCTATGGTCCTTTCTTACAACTGTCCTGCACATCCCTAGCTGCTTTTTATAATGTTTTTCCCTTGCTTGCCCCCATTTCACCACTTTCCTATAACCCCTTTTTTCTTTTTTTTTTTTTTTTTTGGAAATTGAACGGGTTTAGGTGGGAATAAGCAGCACTAAGTGAAGCTAAAGCAACCTAAGCATCTCTTGGCATCATGGCAGGTCATGGAAAACTGCACAAACCCACTTAAATCTGCTTTAATCACCCTATCTCATTCAGCCACTGTTCTGCCCAGCAACAAAGGAACCAGCCCTGCCAGGTCTCGAATCCAGGACCTTGTGCACTAGAGTCACAGCAATGTATCATTGCACCAAATGAGCTGTGATAATTACTAATGCTTTTGTAAATATATCATGCATTATGGTCATTTAACATTAGGGAAAAAAAGTAATCACTGCCAAGTCTCGACTCAAGACCCTGTGCACTACTATCAGGAAATGTATCACTACACCAAATCACGTGTGGGAATTAGGAATGCTTTTGTAAATATATCATGCATTACACTCATTTAACATTAAGGAGAAAAAGACATCACTGCCAAGTCTCAAACCCAGGACACTGTGCATTAGAGTGAGAGGAACAAGGACCTTCTAAACTACAGTCAAAGCAACACATCACTACACCAAATCAGTTCTGGGGAATTACTGATGCATTTCCAAATATATCATACACTACAGGGATATAACTTTAAGAAAAAAAAAGACATTGGTGATAAATTGAGAACCCAGAACCATTTGCACTACAATCAAAGCAACATACCAGTAAGCCAACTGACTTCTGGTGTATAACGACTGTTTTTCAAACATGTCCTGATTGTCAGTCACCCACTACTCCTAATATATACTGTCCCAAATCACAGTGTACTTGGAATGTTGATGTTTTAAGGGACATGTCTCAGTCTGCCCCTACAAACATACACAGCTGATAGACCAGCATCAAATGTAGCAGCATGCACAGTCAGATAGAAAAGGATCTATGACACTCACATCTGCCTGTCTTCTTTCTCAGCCCAACAGACATTTACACAGTACACTGCTAGAGAACTTGAATGTCTGTTAACAATGGCCATACATACATACCTCTCAAATGTACAGATTTCCACAGAATGTCCAGATTTTTGCCTCATATTTTCGGCCTGTTCCTCATAAAATTGTGTGGTTTTCTGATAAATCACTGGGATGATATGAGGAATGAAGTAACTAAATAATGATATACCTTTTAGTTTCAGACTTCAAATCCTTCAGAAAATGTATGTCTATCTCTTTCATTTCCCTGCTATAAAACCCACATTAGCGCAGTTTTCCGCACTGGGCAGGTCCAGTTAGCTAGGGTATAACTAATCCCGGCTCCACAAAGTCTACTCTTCAATTTTTCTCTTGGAACTAGACAAACTTTCAACTTAAGCACTCAAACCATTCACTTCTCAGCCTGGCACTTGCTCAAAACTCATAGCAAGCACTAATAAACCTTAGGACTAGATCCCCCTATACTGTAGTGAAGGGCAAGGCTCTCTATTTGACCTTACTAGCCAATCAGTAAAACAGTCCACTGTACCTATCTAGGCATGTCCAAAGGGCAGTTTCAGGTGTACTCTCCAGTCCAACTGGTGGATCTGGGCATTTTGAGGCAATTTTACAACTGCCTCATGTACAGAGACAACTTTCTCCTCCTACCACCAAACACTAATACATGCGAGAGATGCAATTATACAGCCAAACTGGAGGCTAAGCTCTCTCAACCCAAGATTGGACCAGACAGTCAAGAGGAGAAAGCAATTACTTGCATCACACCAGCAGTCTCACATAGACCTATGAAACCAGCACCGGCAAACAACACACATAAATACAAGAAAACATACTCGGAGGCTCTAAATAAAAATCTGCAGAACTCCAAAGCAGGTATCCAAGCAACCTTCACCCCCAACACAAACCATGCACTTTTTTCAAATAATACAGTATTTTAATTGATTTAACTGTGTTGCAGGAATATTAACTGAACTGGAAGTTTTGGCTCTGCTCTTCAGTCAGTGCTTGCTTGAATTTTATTATTAGTTAGTAATTGCAGGTGTGGGGTAGCCACATTCTTTGATTTCCTGTCCTTGCCTATTTAAATGGTACAGTTTGAAATATTTTCTGCTTAAAAACCTCAGCTTTGGCCGGCTAAGATCTAACTGTATTCAACTGAATGTATAAGAGAATTTAAGTACCTTTATCTGCACTTTTTCAAATAATACAGTATTTAAATTGATTTAACTGTGTTGCAGGAATATTAACTGAACTGGAAGTTTTGACTCTGCTCTTCAGTCAGTGCTTGCTTGAATTTTATTATTTGTTAGTAATTGCAGATGTGGGGGTAGTAGCCACATTCTTTGATTTCATGTCCTTGCCTATTTAGGTGGTACAGTTTGAAATATTTTCTGCTTGAAAACCTCAGCTTTGGCCAGCTAAGATCTGGCTGTGTTCAGCTGGACGTATAAGAGAATTTAAGTACCTTTGTCTGCACTTTCTTTCAAATAATACAGTATTTAAATTGATTTAACTGTGTTGCAGGAATATTAACTGAACTGGACGTTTTCACTCTGCTCTTCAGTTAGTCCCACCCACCCTCCCTGTTTTTGTTTTGGTGTTGAACTTGGTGGCCTTGAAACTGCCCGCCCCTCTTGTGGATTTGTGTTTGGGTGCTACTTCTGAGCCCATCTCATTTGCTCGCTCGACTGAGTGCAGTGAGATTGTGTTCTGATTTCAGGCACTCCTACTGTGTACAAAGAGAGCATCTGGGAAACAGAAAAAAAAAAAAGAAAAAAAAATTTAAGCTTGTTTCCTGCCTTTCCTGTAAAGTGGTATAGACTGTTTGTGGGCTTCTGAGCCTCCAGGCCCTTCTGTGTTAGAGGGAAGCCTTCTAGTTTAGTTTTTTTTTCTTATAACTAGCCAGTTTACTAGTTTCAGCACTCAAATCTGTTTCTTTGAACTCAGCACTTGTTCAGAACTCATTGTAAGCACTACATAAGCTGCAAATTACTGCAGCACTCAACTTTCCTCACTTGTCTAGTGGAAAACAGTTTTTAGTACTTAATAAATAAGCACTTATCCAGGCATGTCTAAGGGTCAGCTCCCAGTGATTTCTCCTGTCTACCTGATGAATCTGGGCATCTTGGGGCAATGCAGCAATTGCCTCATGTACACAGACAACCCTCTCCTCCTACCACCCAACACTACAACCTGTGAGAGATGCATTTATATAGCCAAACTGGAAGCAAAGCTCTCTTCACCCAAGACTGGACTAGACAGTCAAGAGGAGAAGGTAAACACTTGCACCACACCACACTCATCACATAGTCCCTCAAAACCTACAACACCAAAACACACATATAGAAACACAAAACACACACCTACATTCCTGCAGGCTCTCAATAAAAACCTGCCCAAGCATCAGGGACATCTGAAGCATAAATGCAAGCAAACTCCATCCCCCAACACAACCCAAATGACACATAGCCCACAAACTTAGTGTTCCACTCAACCATAGCCCATAAGACATAACAACGTACCCAACACTCTAGTCATAGGTGACTCTATAGTCAGGCACACTGCTGTTCCACTCACTAAACTAAACAAGGAGAAAGTTACTGTCAGCTGCCTGTCAGGTGCCAGGATCCACCACATAATGCATGCACTCAGGTCACTCCACAGTAAGTACAAATATGACACTGTCATTGTCCATGTTGGTGTGAATGACCTGAGACGTACCTCCCTGGGCTACATGAAAAGAGACATGGAGGAGCTCTCCGATCTTGTATCCCAGGCAGGTATGACACTAACCCTGAGTAGCATCCTGCCATCACCCAGAATAATACCACAGTACAAGGACAAAATGATTGACTTCAACAATTGGCTAAGCTTCTGGTGTCATTCTAAGGGGTTCCAGTATTTGTCTGCCTGGGATGACATGATCAACAGTCCACGATGCTTTGCCAGAGATGGCCTGCACCTGTCACCCTTAGGATTCCAGATACTGGCTAAGGCTCTTGCCACCCCTATAGTGCCTTTTTTTAGGCAAGGTTCAAATGACAAATTCACCACCATAACAGGTACAAGCAAGCAAAATCTGAGGGTAATGCTACTCAATGCTAGACGTCTAAACCTCAAAATGCACTCACTTGAGGCACTCCTTAAAATGGAGAACATTGACATCTGTGCAGTGACAGAAACCTGATTCAAAGCTCCAGAGAGCATCCCTGCATTACCAGGCTTCAATTCATACCACACCTTTCGGCCACCTAACCCAGAAAGAAGCACTAAAGGTGGAGGCGTGTCCATATTCATTAAGGATATCCACACCTCCAGGCTAGTTGCACAGCATAATGCATCCGAGATTTTCCAAGTGCAACTAACTCTGGGCAAGACCACAATCCAAATTCTAGCTTGCTACAGACCCGCCACCATGCCCAGGATTCACACTCCTCATTTCTTGATACACTGGAAAGTATTAGGGTACAACCCTATGGTCGATTTCAACTACCCCACCATTAACTGGGAAAATTACTCATGTACCAACTCTTTTGCTCAACGTTTTCTAGAATTCATAAATTCCAATGCCTTGGAGCAACTTATTCACATCCCCACCAGGGGCAGCAATATCCTAGACCTGGTCATTACCAACATGGGAAACCGGTGGTCCACACCAGAGGTCAATTCCTTGTTGGTCAGATCTGACCACAAGCTAATCAGCCTAGACATCCACATCCCACCCCCAGCCCCAATTAGGGAAACCATTGTAAAAAACTTCTCAAAAGCCAACTTCACACTTCTTAAGACAGAAGTGGCAAACTTCATGACACCCATGCAGACGGACAATAGAGGTATGACTGCTGAACCCTACACAAATGCACTTTATAAGCACTTACACAAGTGCATGGATCATGCTATCCCTAATAGAACCAAGATGTTATCCTCCAAAAAAGGAAGCCAATCTGGTGGTCCTCTGCCATAAACAAACTCTACAACAGAAGAAAGAAACTGTTGCAAAAAAGAGTAAGATCCCGTGACTGGAGGAACTCCCTGGTCAACCTCAGTAAGAAGATGAGATCCCTCATAAAATCCTCCAAAGCTAGTTACGAAAACAAAATTGCCACTGACTCTAAAGACAACCACAAAGCATTCTATAGCTATGTCAAGAATCTAAATGGGAACACTCAGATCTGCTCTGAGTTACAGCATAATGGCACTAAATATACAGAACCAACTGATATTGCCAACATCCTAGCAGATAGGTTCAGTGCTAACTTTACCCCCCTCTCACCCCCTAGAGGGCCCATTTCTATACTGGAAGAATGCAAAGTTCCTATAATCACGGCTGCACAGGTAAAAAACACACTCTCCAAAGCCAAGAACACAGCCTCCATGGGACTTGGCAATATCCCAGGCTGCGTTCTACGTGAACTACAGAATGAACTGGCACCCTACCTAAGTACCATGTTCAATCATAGCCTCACCTCAGGCTTTGTACCCACTGAATGGCGCACCACGACAGTTATCCCACTCCACAAAGGGGGAGCCACGACGGACCCCGGGAACTACCGCCCCATTAGCCTGACGAGCCTGGTCTGCAAGGCCATGGAACGTATCATCGTGGAACTCATAAACAAAGACATTGGTAATCTCCAAACTCTGGACCCTACTCAGTTTGGATTTGTAAAAGGCAGATCATGTCTCCTAAACCTGATTGACTTCTTTGAAGCAGTCACCAAAGCCATAGATGAGGGTAAAATGGTTCACACAGCTTATCTAGATCTCGCCAAGGCTTTTGACACCATCCCCCACCCTAGAATTATAGATAAGCTCACTAAACTAGGTATAAATCCCTATGTCACAAGATGGGTTGCCAACTGGCTCATGGACAGAACCCACACTGTGAAAGTAGCGGATTCAAAATCTGACATCAGACCAGTGACAAGTGGAGTACCACAGGGTTGAGTCCTGGGTCCGCTCCTGTTTGGTATCTACTTCTTTGAAGTGCAGGCCAACACAGAAGGTCTTTGGCTAACAAAGTTTGCAGATGACTGCAAACTAGGAGCCATAATCAAAACTCCTAATGATGTGGACAAACTACAAAAGGGCCTCACTGAGACAGATACTTGGTGTCAAAGCCATGGCCTGAAGCTCAATGCCAAAACGTGTATTGTCATCCCCTTTGGTAAAAACTCTGTACCCATGAACTACCACATAGCTGGTAGTCTACTTAATGCCGAAAATGTGATAAGAGACCTTGGGACACAGGTGGACAATAGTCTCTCCTTTGATAATCACATCGCCACAGTGGTCAGGAAATCTTTCTACGTGGCTCATCTCATCACAAAAGGATTCTCATCCAGAAAAAAAGAGATCATTGTTCCCCTCTACTCATCACTCATTAGACCCATTATAGAGTACAATGCCCCTTTTGGTATGTACCTCACAAGACATCTACAACAACTGGAAAGACCACAGAAATACCTCACAAAGAGGATTACTGGCCTGAAACGGATGCCCTATGCAGACCGTCTCAAAAAAACTACAGCTTTACTCCATCGCATATCGCCTACTCAGGGGCGATCTCTGCCTAACATACAAATCTTTGTCAAACCCAGAGCTGTTGGACATGCTCCACTTAAAGAAATCCCAATCCCTCCGAGCTACACGCTCTAGGGACCTTAACCTTATCACCACAATAAACAGAACATGCTGGAGGGATAGATTCCTGTCCCAGAGACTTCCCATACCTCTGGAACAGACTACCTATCTATGTCAAACAGAACTCCTCATTAGCGCTCTTCAAGAAAAATCTTGATGATTGGATGAGAAATGTGAAATTCACCCCGGGGATCACTTCTGTGGCTCTGCTCGACAGGGGCACAGGAAAATAATTTTCTTGGGTGGCGAAAGCCAGGGTACATTTTTTGGCTAGGCTTGTAGTTGCCCTAGGGCCGATAGCCTAGTACCTACCTATGAACCTATGAACCTATGAAGCACATACTTCACAAAACCAGTGGGCTATGCAATCACAGCCCTTAAGGCAAAATAACATACACAACACACTAGTAATAGGTGACTCTATAGTCAGGCACACTGATGTTCCATTCACTAGGCTGAACAAGGAGAAGGTTACTGTTAGCTACCTGTTAGGTGCCAGGATCCACCACATAACACAAGCACTCAGGTCACTCCAGAACAAGTACAAATATGACTATGTCATTGTCCATGTTGGTGTGAATGACCTGAGCCATACCTCCCTGGACTACATGAAAAGAAACATGGAAGAGTTCTCTGATCACATAGCCCAGGCCAGTATGACCCTGACCCTGAGTAACTTCCTGCCCTCACTAAGAATGATACCATGGTATAAAGAAAAAATTATCAATTTCAACAATTGGCTAATCTTCTGGTGTCATTCAAAGGGGATCCAGTGCCTGTCAGCCTGGGATGACATGCTCGACAAGCCACGCTGCTTCCCTAGAGATGGCTTGCACCTGTCACCCTTAGGCGTTCGAATACTGGCCAAGGCTCTTGCCACCACCATAGTGCCTTTTTTAGGCAAGGCTCAAAAGACAAACCCACTGCCGTAAATAGCACAAGTAACAAAAAACAGAGGGTAATGCTATTCAATGCCAGAAGTCTAAACCTCAAAATGCACGTGCTCGAGGCACTCCTCAGTATGGAGAAAATCGATATTATATGCAGTAACAAAAACCTGGTTTAAGGCTCCAGAGAGCACCCAAGCACTACCAGGCTACAACTCATACCATACATTTCGGCCACAAAACCTGGACCAAAGTACAAAAGGCGGAGGTGTATCCATATTCATCAAGAATACCCACACCTCCAGGTTAGTGGCACAGCATGATGCTTCAGAGATCATCCACGTGCAACTAACAATGGGCAAAACTATCATTCAAACTGTAGCTTGCTACAGATCACCCACCATGTCCCAGGAACCCTATTCTGCATTTCTGGAAACACTGGGAAATATAAAGGTCCTACCAAACACCCTGATATTGGGTGATTTCAATTACCCAAACATTAACTGGGAGAACTGCTCAAGTACAAACTCCCTTGCCCAAATATTTCCTAGAATTTATAAACTCAAATGCCCTGGATCAACTGGTCAACACCCCCACCAGAGGTGACAACATATTGGACCTTTTCATCACCAACATGGGCAACTGGTGTTCCACACCATAGGTCTGCCGTTCGCTGGTTAGATCTGACCATAAACTAATCACTCTGGATATCCACATTCTGCCCCCTCCCCCGGTCAAAGAAACCACCATGAAAAACTTTTCAAAAGCAAACTTCACGTTACTTATGTCCGAGGTGGAAAGTTTCAAAGCCCCCATGCTAAAGAATAACGCTGCCCAAACTGCAAAATCCTTTACTAATGCACTCTACTGGCACCTACAAAAATGAATGGATTGTGCTATCCCCAAAAAAAACAAGGCTCACTCCTCCAAGAAAAAGAAACCAGTCTGGTGGACCCCTGCCATAAACAAGCTATACAATAGAAGGAGGAAGCTAGTACAGAAAAAAGTAAAATCCCAAGAAGGGAAGACATCCCTGATCAGTATCAGCAAGAAACTATGATCCCTCATAAATCCAAGGCTAGCATCGGAAGAAAAATTGCCAAGGACTCCAAAGATAACCACAAGGCATTCTTTAGCTATATCAAGAATCTAAGTGGCAATTCTCAGATCTGCTCGGAGTTAGTGCAGAATGGCACAAAATACACTGAAATTACCAATATCCCCAACATCCTGGCAGACAGGTTCAGTGCAAACTTCGCCCCCCTCTCACCTGCAAATGGGCCCATAACCATAGCAGAAGAATGCAGTGCCCCTGAAATCACAGACACTCAGGTTAAAACAGCCCTCTCCAAAGCCAAAAACACAGCATCAATGGGACTGGATAGTGTCCCAGGCTGCTCCCATGAGCTCAAAGATGACCTAACCCCTCACCTAAACACTGTTCAAACTCAGCCTCTACACAGGCTATGTGCCCATAGAGTGGCACACAGCAACGGTTATTCTGCTCCACAAAGGGGGAGCTACAACAGTCCCCGGCAGCTATCGCCCTATAAGCCTGACTAGCTGGTCTGCGAGGAGTGCATCATTATGGATCTCATTAACAGAGACACTGGGAACCTCCAAACACTGGACCCTACCCAGTTCGGGTTTGTTAAGGGCAGACCATGCCTCCTAAACCTGGTGGACTTCTTTGAGACAGTTATCAAGGCTATAGACAAGGGAATGGTGGTGCACACAGCCTACCTAGACCTCTCAAAGGCCTTCAACATCATTCCCTATTCTGGTATTATAGACAAGCTCACCAGCCTGAACATAAACCCCTATGTCACGAGATGGGTTGCCAACTGGCTCATGAACAGAACCCACATGGTAAGAGTTGTGGGAGCTAGGTCTGACTATAAACTATTTACAAGTGGCATTCCCCAGGGCTCAGTCCTAGGACCCCTCCTGTTCGGCATATACTTCTCAGAGGTACAGACAAGCACAGGAGGACTATGGCTGACCATGTTCGCAGATGACTGCAAACTAGGGGCTATAACTGACTCTCCAGCTGACATAGGCATCCTCCAAAAGGATCTCACTGGGACAGATACCTGGTGTCAAAATCATGGCCTCAGGCTAAATGCCAAAAAGTGCATAGTCATCCCCTTTGGATAAAACAAAGTACCCACAAACTACCCCATAGATGGTAGCCCCCTAAATACTGAAGACATAATACGGGATCTGGGGACACAAGTAGATAGCAATCTCTCCTTTAATAATCACATTGCCAAAGTGGTTAGAAAATCCTTCTATGTGGCCCACCTAAACACAAAAGGGTTTGCATCCAGATCAAAAAAGGTCATTGTGCCCCTCTACGCATCACTCATCAGACCCATCATAGAGTACAACGCCCCATTTGGGATGTACCTTACAAGACACCTGCAACAGCTGGAAAGACCACAGAAGTACCTCACCAAGAGGATCACTGGCCTCAAACAGATGCATTATGCAGCGCGACTGAAGAAACTCCAGCTGTACTCGGTTGCATACCAACTACTCAGAGGTGATCTCTGCCTGACATACAAGGCCATGTCCAACCCAGAACTAATGGACATGCTCCACCTAATGAAAACCATATCCCCTTGAGCTACACGCTCTAGGGATATAAACATCTTCACAACAATAAACATGACGTGCTGGAGGGATAGATTCCTGTCCTAGAGACTTCCCATGCTCTGAAACAAGATTCCAAACTACATGAGGCAGAGCTCCTCGCTAACACTCTTCAAGAGAAACCTTGACGATTGGATGGGAAGCATAAAGTGGCTCTGCTGGACAGAGGCACAGGGAACTAATCTAAGGGGGCAGTGAAAGCCAACACATTCTGGCTAGGCTTATAAATGCCTTCAGGCAGATAGTCTAGTACCTACCTATGAACCTATAAAACAAACCCTGTTATTCTATCAATTTTCTAAGTTTATTAACAGCAATACTTAAGATCTGTCCCTATTTTGGGGCCATTGTCCCCTCCCCATTTTGTTGGGCTTTGTCCAAATTTTTTGTGCTAAGAGGTTGACAGGTATGCAGACATAGCATGCAAAACTGTGGACATAACACATCAATCCAAACAATGGACAGTATTTCCACATACCTTCTGTGATGCTGTAGCTCCCACACCTCAATAATGTCCTCCTCACAAGCCAAGAAAAGGGGCAAGGCCCACATGACGGACTTAATTATAGCACTGTGTTGGCAAGCCATTGGCTAATGGGAAGGCAACATAGCTGTTCTGGATGAAATTAGCAATTGGGAGACAGACTGGTGCACAGGCCATCATCTTTTCATGAGCATTGCCTACAAAAGGCAAGCTGCTGCCTATCCTAAACAGGTTTGACACTTTTTTCAGGAAGACAGACTGCGAATCTTGACAACAATACTTGTGGATTTCTTTTGACAAAGGAGTACAGCACTATAACAGGTATGTCATACAATTAAGCATGTAATGGAATGCAGATGGGGGGATGCAGTCATGGGAAATAGGAATTTAAACAGTAGGTCTCAACAAGACTTCCTGGACTGACATGTTGCTGTTAGTCTGCTGTCCAACAACTACGGCCATCCCTGATGGCTCTGTCTGCAGTGACATAGATCACAGCTCTGGCTCCTGAGTCACTCCAGCAATGGCCAGATCACATATGAGTACTACTGGATTGTCTGGATTGTCTGTTGTACAATACTAACCATGACACTGCCAGCCCAGCTACCCGGGATGTTTTAAATATTTATATGGCATTTGTGAATATCCCTATGATACATATGCTCTTACAAATGTAAGAGATCTATATATGTTATGTATATATCAAACAACTGGTGCAAAAGTTTGTGCTGATCTGTATATTATATACTGAGCTCATACCTCTCAACTGTCCAGAGTTTTACAGACTGACCACATGTTTGCCTTATATTTGCAGTCATTTTCTCATACATTTGTGTTTTGTCTGGCAAATCACTGGCAAATCATTAAAGACTGAAGTCATAAAATAATAGCACACATTTGAATGTCAGATGTCATATCCTTCTGAGTATTCCTGCAAATGCAAAACCTGGTATTCTATCAACCATCAAAGTGTGTAAGAGCAATATTTATAAAGTGTCACTATTTTTGGCCCTTTGCCCCCCTTTATTTGTGCCGTTGTCCAGATGTCTTGTTCTAAGACAGTGAGTGGTATGACTGAGCTTCAAGAGTGTAAACACTGTGTGCCATACTGCCAAAGAACAGAAATGTATATCAAGTATTACCTGTACAACTGTATGTATTAATAGTAGAAGCTGGAAGCCTCAAACATACAGAAATAAGTTGAAAAACTTCAAGTAAATAAGCTGAACTTGTTTTACGAATGTGCTATCTCAGTTTCAGTGCAGCAAGCAGACATAAATGTCTACAGCAGCAGGTTTTTGTATTGTCCTGAAACATAAATAATTACTAGGTTGAAAATGTAAAAAGTGTTTAACTATGTTATGATTTCCAGTTCTACACAAACATCAGACAGATATGTACATCTGACATAGAGAAGTAAGTTAGTTGCTGTTAGTCTGCGAAATGAAGGCAGGTGACAAACACTGATGAGCTAACTAAGCATTAATGTGGATTATTACTTTCAGACCTGTCTCACAGAAAGACTTTTGCATGTTTTATGTGTCTTTGTATCTAACAACATCCACTCATCTGCATTTGCCATGCTAATAGTAAGGAACTAGGCAAATGTAAAATGGATTACATATAGATGAGAATATTTATATCTGTTTGATGTTTGTGTGGTCTGCATTGCTCCGAGTAGCACTCATCTCTGTATGTAATTCTGATTTAAAGCTCTTTATTTAATCTTTGATGACTTCTATTTTATATCTTATTCTAGTATTGCATTTGTTTTGTTTTAAGTATTCTGTTCTGTTGGAGTTTTAAGAGTTAATGGCTAGGGGTCAGTACAAAAAAATTACCAAAGAATTCCTTTGCAACATGTGAATAGCATCAGTTAATTAATGTTAGAAGCTGAGAGACAGAATTGCTCTTTATTTAGAAATATCTGCAGTTAGCTGAAGTGTTTGTGTGGTCTGCATTGCTCTGAGTATCAGTCATCTCTGCATTTAATGCTGATTTGAAACTCTTTAGTTAAGCTTTGATCACTTCTATTTTGTATCTTATTCTTGTATTACATTTGTTTTGTTTTAAGTTTTCTGTTCTGTTGGAGTTTTAAGAGTCCCCCCTTGTTGTGTTCTTATATTTGTTGGTTTTTGAGCTGCCCACCCCTACTATAAATCTCATTTTGGACACTCCTCTCAGTCCCATCTCATCAGCTTATCCTATCGAGTAGACAGAGATCATTTCCACCCACATTAGTTTCTCAACCTGAAATTATCGTGTTTCATCCCTTTCCATTTAAACTAAAAACAAAACACATTTACTGTAAACGTGTTTCTTCCTACTTTATTGCTTTAATTTGCTTTTGCTGCCTGTTCTTAAAATGACTCAATTGCACTTATTCTGCTGCATTTATTACTACTTGTTAGTAGCCTGATTTAATTGTAACTGTTATTCTAAGCCTTTTGGTTTAAACACATGGGCTTCAGGTCAATTGTTTCACATTAAGGAAATTTGTGGTCTGCATTTTGTGGCAGGAGAAATAGCTTACATCCTTCTAAGTTAGCAGTTGCTGGTTGAAGGCTTAGTGTTTCTTATTCTAATATTGTCTTAGTTGTGGTTTAAGCATTTTTGGGCTTCAGGGCAGCTATTTTACATTAAAAAGTTTTGTGGTCTGTACTGTTGTTTGAGCAGAGGGTAGATTATGCCCTTCTGTGCTAGGAATTGCTGGTTAAAGGCTTAATGTGACTGCTGATTTGAACTGTTTCTTTCTGATATTGGTACACCTTGTTTGCTGTAGCATATACTAGATCTTGACCTGCAGAATCTAACTATGCTTGTATAACTTGTCCACTAATCCAGGCCATCTTTTTTGGAGAGGGTTCCCCTGTATCCTAGTGGTAGGAGTGTGCAGTTAAAAGTTGCGTGAATGAAGACTGCTGGAACAGGGCTCAGTTTTGAGCTTTAGTATTGGTTAATTGGTTAATATGTTTAAATCTATTTGCACTTGTTTGCTACTGTTATATTTAAGTGTATATCTGTTCACCTGTGTTAAATTGATCTAAACAGAGTTTAAATATCATTAGCAAAGTCTGGTTACAGTTTTTTTTTTTTTGCATTTACATCTATGTGTGTGATTCCTGTGTTTCTGCTATGCCATCTTGTGTTGGCCTATTGGTTGGCATTGGTTTGGTATAGGGTATTGAGCTAAGAGCTCAGAGACAAGGGTTGATTGGTCAGCCACAGTATTCCTATTTTACCTTCATTTTTGTGGTATTTAAACCCAGCATGTGCATGGATTTGTGCTTGTGTGCTGTCTTAACCCTTTGTGAGGTATCTCAGTTGCATTTTTCCCTTAGTAGCACTCCTGTGTAAGTGAGGCCCTCGCCTGCAGCTACTGTATTTTTTTATATAGCCATACTCACACCTATAGGTACTATCCTCAGATAGAGCCCACTCTACTATCCCTGACCTCTCTTCCACAGATTCTGATAACCATGGATGGACAATTTCCTGTGCTTTCTCCTGCTAGTCTGGTTGATATGGGCATCCTGAGACAGTGTAGCAACTGCCTTATGTACACAGACAATCCACTACTACTACTACCACCTAGGAAAACAATATGTGAGAGATATAATTACATTAAGAACCTAGAATCCTTGCTGTCTCAGTCACAAATCAGTACATGATCAACAGACCACAATGCTTTCCAGAAATGGCCTTCATCTGTCTCCCCTGGGCTTTAGGCTTCTGGCAAAGGCACTTGCCTCACCCATATTGCCTTTTTTAGGAAAAGTCATGAGCACAAAATTACCAGCATGAAAGTTTATTATAAATGAAATTTAAAGGTCATGCTGCTAAATGCTAGCAGTCTTAGCATGAATCTGCAGTCATTGCAAGCATTCCTTGCCCTGGAGGATGCTGACATTTGTGCAGTCACTGAAACCTGGTTCAGAGCTGTGAAGAGCACCCTAACTTTGCCAGATTACTCATCCTATCATACCTTCAGACCCAAAATGGAGGGCTACAAAGCCAAAGGAGGTGGAGTTTCAATACTGATCATAGGCATATGCATTTCCAGGCTGGTGAAATGGTATGACCCACAGGAGACACTCCAAGTGCAGTTAACTGCTGACAAAACACCTATTCAAATCATAGCTAGCTACAGACCTCTACCCATGACTCAGGACACCCACTACACCTATCTGGACGTACTTGAATTCATCAGGATTCAACTCTCTACCCTGAACCTGGGTGACTTTAACTACCCAACCATAGAGTGCAAGACCTATTCTACCCAAACATGAATGCACAGAGGTTCCTCGGCTTTGCCATTGCCAATGCATTGGATCAGCTGGTCAACACCCCTACAACAGGTGGAAATATCCTGTACCTGGTCCTAACCAACATGAGTAATGACTGTACCACTCCTACAGTGTCATCCTCCTTGGTAAGATCTGACCATAAAGCGATCACTTTTGAAGTCATCATCTCCCCTGCCCCCCTCTTGTCAGGGTCAAATGAAAACACTTTTCCAAAGCTGACTACAATCTCCTCAGAGCAGATATAAGCAGCTCCACAGCCACCTTCCCTTCAATTGGAACTAGCAGTAATGTCCAAGCCTACACCAAAAAACTATACGAGCACCTACATAGCTGTATGAGCTCAGCAATATCTGACAGGACCAAAATCATCTCCCTCAAGGAAGAGTAAACCTGTCTCATGGACAGCAGCAATAAACAAACTCTATAATAGAAGGAAATATTTGCTTTCCAGGGCCAAAAAGGAGCAAGTGCCAAGTTGGAAGCAATCTCTCCTTTGTCTGAACAAGCAAATAAGGTCACTGGTGAATTATTCTAAGGCTAACTTTGAGTCCAAATTGGCCACATCCACCAAGGAAAATCACAAGGCCTTCTTCACATATGTCTGCAATTTCAGAGGCAGCACCCAAATCTGCTCTGAACCGGTGGTCATTAACACAATATACAAATATGCCATAGATATAGCCAACCTGCTGACAGACAGGTTCAGTGAAAACCACACCCCCCCTTCTCCCATCAGTAAACCAGGACATCCCCAGCACATGTCTCCCTCCTCTCATCATCATGGAACAGTCCCTTAATGTCCTCTCAAAGGCAAAAGATAAAGTCTCCATGGGACCTGATAACACCCTGAGCTCTAAGCTCCATTAGACACCCTATTCTACCAAAGGCTGAACACCAGCTTCATCCTAGCTGAATGGAGGATAGCCACTATCATCCCTCTACACAAAGGTGGAGTGTCCACTGACCCAGGAAATTATAGGCCCATCAGGCTAACTAGCCTAATCTGCCAGACCATGGAACGCATTACCATGGACCTTATAAAGAGGGACAGTGGCAATCTCCAAATGCATGACCCCACACAGTTTGGTATTGACAAAGGAAGATCAGGCCTGTTAAACTTGGTTGACTTCTTCAAAGCAGTCACCAAAGCCATGGACGAGGGGAAATGGTGCACACTGCCTACCCTGACCTAGCCAAAGCCTTTTAACCTAGTCCCCACTCAGCCATAATACATAAACCTTCCCAGCTAGGCATCAACCCGTATGTTACCAGATGGGCAGCTAACTGGCTCACTGATATAACCCACTCAGTCAAAGTAGGGGAAGCCACCTCTATTAGTAGAAAACCATAACAAGCATTCTACCCCAAGGATTGGTCTTGAGGCTTCTACTGTTTGGGAATCACTTTTCTGAGGTGCAAGCCAAAACCAGTGGCCTGTGCCTGACCAAGTTAGCAGATGACTGCAAGCTGGGCACTGTCTTAAATTCCCCTAGTGATGTGAAAATCCTCCAAGAAGCCCTTACCCAAACTAATGACTGGTGCCAGAAGCATTGCCTCAAACTGAATGCCAAGAAATGCATCATTATCCCCTTTGTGGCAAATGTCATCCACATTAATTATGACAATAATAACAATGTACTAAGCATGCAAGCAGTTGTGAGGCACTTAGGCACTGAGGCTGATAGCAACCTGACAGTTGACCACCACTTTACCTCTGTTGTATGGAAGGTTTTCTACATGGCCCACCTCATAAATAAGGGTATGTCATCCAGGAACAAGGAGGTCATAACATCCCTGTACTCCTCCCTTATCAGACCCATTATTGAGTACAATGCCTCCTTTGGCATGTACCTTTCCAAGCACATGCAGCAGTTGCAGAGACAACAAAGGTTCCTGATCAGGAAAAGCCAGGGTCTCAAACACCCATCCTATACAGATAGGCTAAAAGCCCTGCCCTCTACTCAGTCTCATACAGACTGATCATAAGTGACCTGTGTCTGGCATACAAGGCCATTTCCAACCCAGCCTTGATGGAGTTGTTGCATATCCATAAGACAAACCCCACTCATGTAACTTGCACGCAGGGCCTTAACCTGGTCTGTGACGTGAATAGTACTTGTTGGTGAGATACATTTGTGTCCCAAAGACTCCACAATCTGTGGAATAGACTCCCTCTCCATGTCAAGCAGAGTACCTCTCTAGCCCTCTTTACTAACCTGAATGGCTGCATGGGAAACAGAAAATACACCCCTGGGATCCCACCTGTGTCCTTGATGAACAGGGGAAACAGGTGCCTGACTTTGAGGGAACTTGGGCGAAAATCTTGGCTAGGCTTATAAGGGCCTCCGGGCCAATAGCCTAGTATCATCCCATGAACCTATATACCTATTACTTTAGATGTTTGCTGTATTTATTTCAGACTGTCCTGCAATGTTGTCTTAAATTATTCCCTGTGAGTCTGAACTGTGTAGCTATTGTATTGCTTGAATATTGTTTTGTTCCTTTATTAGTTATTATTAAATATAATTAAAACTTGTCATTGTGTCTGGTCTATATAGAACTAAATAAGTTCTTGCAGTACTTGCATATATATTTGGTGACACTGTATATCTCACTCCAATAGCCTTGGTCTTGGTCACACTTACAATTTTGCTAACAGGCACATCACACAGTAGGATTTGTCACACTTTAGTAAGGGCCTTACAGTAGCTGGTAAAGAGTTGGATTGTGGCAGTCAGAACTACCTTAAAGTCTGGGCAGAAGTGGATATAGCTAATAAACCTGTGCCAGCCTTTCCCATGAGTGTGTGTGTGTGTGTGTGTGTGTGTGTGTGTGTGTGTGTGTGTGTGTGTGTGTGTGCGTGTGTGTGTGTGTGTGTGTGTGTATGTGTAAAAAATCAAATCTCAAAGTGTGTGTTTGGGCAGGGACCCAAAACACTGGTTGTACACAGAGGGTGACAGATGTTTTGGCTTGACTGCTCTGCTGAGATGTTAACCATATAGCTGTGCCAGTGGGGAGTGTTACTAGGGATCTGTAGAGAGACGGAGAAAACAGCCCCAGACTGACTGTGATCTCTGTGTGCTCTGAGGGGTAATTATACTTTACTGTGTGTGTGTACTTGTCATCCTCCCATTGTGTACATCCCTCACTGGTGGTAGTGGTGAGGACTGAGGCTCCCTAATGACTGTACCAGTGCAGGGGTGTCACACTAACAGTACACACTGGTGGATACAGCTGGAATATCACATCATGTACCATCATTGAGCCCCTCTCAGTATGCCAATGTCATACATGATTATTTCCCAGATTGTCCAGGTCTCCCTGACTATTCCTGACATACACTGGCTAGGTGAGTGTGTACTCCACACCTGTATCTGATTGCCTGATACCTATGACTAGCATACCTGGTGAGCTCCTGCAGCAGAACAGCAGGTTATAGGTACTAGTAGTGGGTGGATGCTGGCACTGGCTCAGCAGCAGTGCATACATACTGAGCATACAATGTAAGGGAATGGATACAGTACCAGATATTCAAGTACCATTACTGTGTCCCCAGGGGTCTGGCATGTCACAGACACATTCTCCAAACTATGTGGACAAACATCACGTATTGTCCAACTGGTGTCCAGAAATACACATTTGTCTAGCGGGGGGAGGGGTCTACATCTATCAGGTACGTGTACACATTCCAAAAACATCTGGGTACTGAAAATGTCAAAGATCTATGAGGAGGTCATCCTACAACACATATGCATTGCTCTCAGTTATTGTGTATTTCACATGTTCCATGAATGTCCACATGCACCTGTAGGAGGACTCACCTATTTGTGGGATGTAGGCTGGATGACATGGTACTGTAACGCTGCCCATAGGGGACACCCAGCAGTCAATGGCAGTGATATGTGTGGACACATAACAACACAGTCTGTCACAGCAGTCAGGCCATTTAAGGTATTCCTGGTGCTATATGAGGTTACAAGGCTATGGGCCCTGAGCAGCAATATCCCTAGGCCACAGGCAAGCCCATGTTTATGCAAGCCAGCAGCTGATGTCCCCATCCAACAGGGACACAAGTAGTATCCCAAGGGTGTATGTGCTGTTAGCTGTTGACAAGGTTACATCTGCAAAGGTGTAGGTAGCTACCCTGCCTGATGTGGACAGGGTGCCCATTCTAGTGCAGTTTGATTGTGTGGAACACACATGCAAGCTGCCACCAAGGCCAGTCCAGGTCAATCACCAGGTGGAGTGTGTGTGTGTGTGTGTGTGTGTGTGTGTGTGTGTGTGTGTGTGTGTGTGTGTGTGCGTGTGTGCGTGTGTGCATGTGTGCATGTGTGCGTGTGTGTGTGTGTGTCTGTGTGTGTTAACAGAGTGAAGCATGACTTCCACTTGTGCAGCAGTCACAGCAATGTGGAGTCAGTGATTGCCTGGCATGCCAGAGTGAGGTCACTCCTGAGGAGTATGTATGACACCAGGTAGAGGGTTGGCCTTATAGCCTATAGGTGTATGGTAGATGTTTGATGGCCTGATATTCCCTGGTGGGGAACTTCTGTGATGTTCCCAGCTGCTGCATGTGCTGTCTGATGTGAATGATGAATGGAGGATTATGGACATTAATGGTCCTCATTGGGGGAAAATGAGACATCAGGATCAGGAGGGCAACACATGCTGTAATTCCAGTATGTTGACAATACCCACACACATACTGTGCTGATAGATGGCAGGGGTATGATGTGGGTGTTAGCGGTGGATAGTGCTAGCAAAAGTGGATGTGCAGGATCTGTACATAATGGCGGCCAATTGATGCTGTCATGTGATGTGTTCCCCTGTTTATGTCTTTCAGGTGGAATGTACTGTACACGGCAACTGGCCTTCTCAGAAGCTGAGACTGTGACAATTATTGATGCACTCAGACTCCATCACAGGGTACTGCTGTGGAGGAACTAGCAAAACCTGCAGGAAAACACTGCTCTGTGAGCAGAACTGGTAGTGACAATGTGGGCCAACATGACTGTACCTATGAACAGGTCTGACACCATGCCACCGACTTCATCAACAATGCATGGCAAAGGGCTGCAGCTATGGAGGAGTCCCTCACAAACCTTGGTGCAGCCATCGTATCCCAGGAAACAATCCCAACATATGTCATGGAGGTAGGTGCACAGAGTCAACAGCCAAGGTGCATCCAGGTAAGGCCTAAGTGGACATCACTTCAATAATGTGGCATTCATAGTGGCAGCATTTGCATATCTGGATGCATATGTCAGGTCAAACTGCATTTGTGGGTGGAGTTTTGTTATGCACACAAGTGCACACCTATTGTGAATGTCAGCAAATTGAGCAGTATCAGAGCTTGTAGTGTACATGTTCAGAAGTGCACATATTATCCTGTCCCAATGTCACATCTGTGTGTGTGCTGACAATACCTCTCTCCCACAACTACACTGGTCCCTCTGGTGTGGCTGGGAACAGCTACCTGAAGCCAATGAGTGTGGAAATGTCTTATTGTGGTTCATAAATACACTAGGCATGTTAAGGGTAGGCAGTTTTCCATGCACACAACTGTTATGCTTAGCCATAATGCAATATGTGTATGTTTACTTATGGTGGGGTTAACTGCAGTGCATCACGTTGGTCATCACATGATCCTATTCACAGGTGCTGTGACATACTGGCATGTACATTTGCATAGTTGTAGCCACTTTGCTATACAGGGGTACATTAGTATTGTGTACAAGGGTGCACTGTGTGTTAGGTGAAGGTGCATCGCATACTTCCACTCCTCACATATCTCACAGGTGTATAGTACTAACAACATTAACTGGACCTAGCTGCATTACATATTGTTGAGGGCCTGTGCACAGTGTGTCTGTTGTGGTATGATTGTGCCACCTCACGTGTGTGTGCGTGTGTGTGTGTGTGTGTGTGTGTGTGTGTGTGTGTGTGTGTGTGTGTGTGTGTGTGGATTAGCAAACATTATAGTGCAGGTAGCAATTTACATTGGTTGTCTCCCCCTCACAGGTGATTATGGGGGTTGGGGTCTCTCCCCCTCACAACCTGATGTCAGTGTTTCATTGGAGTCTGATGATGCTTATGGTGGTGGTCATAGTGAGGCACAGGTGGGGTTGTTGGGGGCTGAATCTCTACCATTGGTTGACATCCCATTCCCAGCCACAATGTCACCACCCACAGTCAGTATGCCCACACATACCCAGTCCCCAACACCCACAGATATTGGACAATTGGAGGGTGTTGGCATCAAACAGGCTAGTGTGGTGACTATGGCATCTGTGACTGTTGACAGTAGTCATAGCCAGAGACCTGGTGAGGTCCCATACACGCAGATTGACAGGGGTGCTTGAAAGAGGAATGCTGCCCATCCAGCCCCTGTCAGAGGTGTCACAGCAGGTGTCTCCTGATACATGTTTCAGTCCACCATGGAGGCACAAGCATGCTCTAAATGGTACACCAGATGGATGCTCGGGGTCATGGATGCAACACTTCCTGCCATGCATGACAACCTCCATGGCATTGGTGATGCTGGATGTCACTTGCTGATGTTGTGGATAGATGGTGGGGTGAGACATTGTCAGTGTTCAACCGTGCAATGTCTGTGCTTGAGCATGTGGTGGGATTAGGGTGTCAGACATGTGGATGTAGGTCATCAACAACATTAGATGAGAGGCCATATGGCCATGCACACTCACACTCCCATAGTGGCAGTACCACCAGCACTACTGAAGAGAGGGTGCTGTCCATACCACAATGTAGCAGGCTATGGGCACATGGTCCTGGCTGGTCCCATGATGGACACGGATCCAGCAAACCAGTCACCATCAGGCAGTAGTACAACATATGGCCTTGGGCATGGTGGTCCCCAACAGAATCATCAATCAGAATCTGTTGCCCCTGCCATTGCTGGACACAGGTTGAACCTCATGGACAGATTTTTTTTTTTCATCTACTCAACCTTGCTGCAGTTGATGAGGGTATGCATGATACTGTATTTGACATGTTTGGGAAGTGTAGTTCTGACACAGGGTAGTCTCTGGCAGCCAAACCTGACTCTCCAGCATGTGTTTCTGCTATCTTATGTGCAAGTCAGGCCTCTCGTGCCAGTAATGTGCACAGAGTTATACTCTCATACATGGGGCAGCTGTTGAAGGGTTGAGCACAACATTGCCATCTTGGCATGCCACAGACACCTGTGGACAACCTGAGTGGTAACCAGTGGGGCAGTACTGATTACAGGCTGCCTGCAGGGAACAGGTGTAGCCTTTACAGTTTCTGCAGATATCTGCATAGGTACATAGCAGACCAGCCATACTGCTAATTTATTGTTGTACTGACTGAGTACTATTCAGAGATAATGTCCACCTTTTATCTGAATAAGGTCCCGAACCACATAGAGTATTCTTCAATTACATCATGAACCTCCATATCAAAGGCCAGGTTTGTTCTGAATTAGTCCTTAACAGTATAACATACACTGA
This sequence comes from Protopterus annectens, assembly GCF_019279795.1. Taxonomy (NCBI): domain Eukaryota; kingdom Metazoa; phylum Chordata; order Ceratodontiformes; family Protopteridae; genus Protopterus; species Protopterus annectens. The sequence continues at coordinate 852,987,707 of NC_056728.1, read as the reverse complement.
TCCTGCTGACTTAGCCAACCTGCTAGCAGATAGGTTCAGGGCAAGTTTCACCCCTCTGGCCTCCCAAAGGCCCTTTCAACATCCCCAGTACTTGCCTCCACCTCAAATCTTCATATATCAAGTGTTACAGGCCCTATCCATGACAAAAAACACTGCTTCCATGGAACATGCTAGTATCCTGGGATGTATTCTGCACCATCTCCAGCAAGAACTGGCTTTGCCATTGAGCAGACTATTCAACTACAGCCAATGTACTGTTTTCATTCCAGCAGAGTGGGGAACCACCATTGTCATCCTCTTACAAAAAGGTGGTGCCACTATTGACCCTAGAAATTATTGCCCCATTAGCTTTGATCTGTAAAGCCATGGAGAGTACTATTATGGATCTCATAGACAAGGACATAGGCAATCTCCAAGCACTTGAGCCCACCCAGTTCTGATTCATCAAGGGCAGATCTTGCCTGTTGAACCTGGTTGACATCTCTGAGACTGTCACCAAGTCCCTGGATGAGGGAAAGTCAGTACATGCAACTTACCTTGACTTGGCCAAGGCCTTTGACACAATCCCCCACTCAGGCACCATCAAAAAGTTAACACAACTTGGAGTAAATCCCTATCTCATGAGGTGGGTGGCCAACTGGCTCATCGACAGGACCATCAAAGTCAAAATAAGCAACCCACCTCTGATAGCAGACCTGTCACTAGACGACCGTAATTTGGGTGCTGTCACTGACTCCCCAAACAATGTTAACATACTCTAAGAGGATCTCACAGCAACTAATGACTGATGCCAAAGTCATGGCCTCAAGTTAAATGCCAAAGAATGTATCATCATACCATTTGGCAAAAACACAATCCCTACTGATTACCACAGCAATGGCAACCCCTTAAGCACACAACCTGTGTTGAGAGACCTGGGCACTCAAGGTGATAACAACCTCACATTCAACCATCATGTAGCAGCAGTGGTCAGAAAATACTTTTATTTGGTTCATCTCATCAGTAAAGGGATTCCATCCAGGAAAAAGGAGATTATTACCTGTCTGTAGTCCTCCATTATTAGACCAATATTTGAGTATAATGCCCATTTGAGATGTACCTCTCCAAACATCTGCCCCAACTGGAAAGGGCACTGAAATACCTCACAAACAAAATCCATGGCCTCCAACACCTCTCCTATGCAGACAGTCTCAAATCACTGTCACTGTACTCGGTATCATACAGATTGCTCAGGGGTGATCTGTGTCTCACCTACAAGGCGATCTCGGACCTTGCCCTACTGGAGATTCTCCATATCTGTAAGTGTAACTCCTCATGCACTGCCCACTCAAAAGGCCTGTACCTAATATGTGACATTAACATAACCTGCAGAAGAGACAGGTTTGTTCTCCATAGGCTACCCCGTCTCTGGAATAGACTTCCCATACACATTAAACAGAGCAACTCGTTGACCCTTTTCATGTGCAACCTAGCTGAGTAAATAGCAAACCAAAAATATCTCGCAGGGGTTCCACCTGTGTCCCTCACTGACAGGGGTGACAGGTGCTGAGGACAAACTCTTGGCTAGGCTTGTAAGGGTCCAAGGGCCATTAGCCTATTAACCTCCTATGATACTATGAAGCAATTCCTGACCACTGACAATACTTGTTGCCTGCATACAACATTGTTAACATTCTGAATAAACAGGTCTGTCATCACAGTCTGTGTGTTTATGGGCTTAGTGCTGATATATGAAATACTGGGGACATGTCCTTGCCATAATGTATGCTGACACTGTTGTCTGCATTCATCTTGAGGCCAGGACCTTGACACCATTCCATACCCACTGTATGGTCCATTGCAGTGTGTTAACAGGTGTTTATGGCCCAATGACAGACTGCACAATACCTACAGTTGACACAGCCATAGGCTGTACCTAAGTATGTGGCTGGTGGCAGTTAGCATTCATGCCTATAGTCATGTGGGTTATTGGGGGCAGCAGGTAGTCATAGAGCCTTCACATGTCTACATATTGCACACACATAGGCGACACAAATTGTGGTTGCCACCTTGTCAAATGTGGACTGTGGGACATGTCTTGTACTAATGTGACAGCTGGCAGGACATACCATACCCATGGTAAGTGCAATACACAGGACTTCCTTTGGTTAGAACTATGACACCTTATTTGTGTGACATTACCTTAGCTTATGCTATTTGTCATAACATTAAGGTGCTTCTGATGTGCAATAACTGCTCTATGCAATCAGTAGACAACTGTATGAAATGTTTGTTGTCCTACATTCTTTGGACCTCTTTATTGTGTCAGTTGTTGTCACTAGTCACACCTTGCCAAACATGGACTGAAACCTGCAGGGTGGTACAGATGGTGGCCATACCTAGGACCTCTGCATATGCCTGCAGATTTCTCTGATGTCTGACACATATTTTCTTTCCATCTGTCATAACATTGTGGTTTTCTGGCAAACTGTTAGGAAAGCATGACAGACTAACATTACAGATTAATGACAGATATTGTTATGTAACAACACATATCCTTTGGAAAGTGCATTCAAATGCATGACCTGCTCTGGTATCTACTTTCCATCCATGTCTCAGAGATATGTGATGGTTGTGCTCAATGTTAGGTGTTTGCTCCACTTTTCCATATGTCTTTAACCAGATGTCTTTCTGTGAGCGGTTGAGAGGTTTGCTGGTGGCTGTAACACAGTTAGACAGCTGCAAGGGGATATACATACATACATAGACACACACACACACACACACACACACACACACACACACACACACACACACACACACACACACACACACACACACACGCACACACACGCACACACACACACACACAGACACGCACACACATGCGTGCACACACACACACACACACACACACACACACACACACACACACACACACACACACACACACACACACAAACACACTTATGACCTGCCCCTGCTAATAGTAGAACCTCTACCTGCCTAGCTGTACAAATGATACTGCTATATACATTACACAAGCACCACAGAGCTACTACAGTGTTGTAGTGTCTGCCACTACTGTTCAGGTGGGTGACAATTGCAGGGGCTGTTAGGATTGCATTGCCAATGGGGGGGTGCACAGGCCCTTAACATGGTAGACCCATCTGAAGCACACACACTGCTGCATGGGGACTTGCATTAAAACACACATGCACACAGAATTTACACCTTTCCGATTAGATGACCTACCTATCTAGTTATGTACAATACAGATTGACATGACTATTGCATGCGCCACAGTGCCTTTGTGTTAGTAAATGTGTAACTGTGCTTGTAAGGTGGATGACATCTGTAGGGGCCATGACTAGATTGGCAATGGGTGAGTTAACAGTGTGGAACAGGCACACAAAATTGTATACCCATTGCATGCACACAGGCAATATGCATACAGAAACACAAACATTCACACAGTCGGCAATTGTCAGATTTGAACCCCTACCTATCTACTTGTATATATTTTCACTGCTAAGTACATATTGAATGCACCACAGACATTATATGCCAGAGATATAACTCATAACCTTTTAAACCAATTAATCTTGGGAATGCCTTCATGGATGTTGTGATAAACAGCACATAATAGTGATTGCTCTCACATATTGCTCTTGCAAACCTGGACATGTGGTAGGGTAACAGACGTTGCATCAGCATGACGTTTCAGATGGGAATGACGTAGAAACTGACATGTCTGTAACTATAACAACTGTCACGTATTTGCCAATGATTTCTCATAAAATCCCATTGTTAGGAGACACGGACCACATATATGTTCCAAACATCTGGATATTCTGCATACATCTGTACAGATGACTGGTATGGCCTGTATAATTTAACATGGTGCACATAAGGGGGATAACATCAACAGACTCTTTAAAAAAATGTCATGGGGTGAGGGTCAACATGCCTTAAAATTATATAACCAACACACAAAACAGATACAGGGGATATGCTTCACACACAAGCATGCATATACAGTAGTATACTTGGCTGTATTGAGATTCAAGCCCCTACCTACCTACTTGTATGTATTATAGTGCTGCCCATTTATCGCATGTACCAGAGAGTATACATGCCTAGAAAGTGTCCAACAGTGGATCTAAGGTTGAGGAAATGAACAGGCCCTGTAAAGTAATGCAATGGGGGGGGGGCAGCAGGGTGGAACAGGCCTCAAAATTGTATAACCAAAACACACATACAGGGGATATAGTTCTCTTCCTAATACACACACACACACACACACACACACACACACACACACACTTGCTTGTGCTGAGATTAGAACCCCTATGTATCTAGCTATTTGTCCTACAGTACTACACAGTTATCACATGTGCCACAGAGCTTCTAGGGGTAAAGAGTGTCTGAAGGCACTTCTAAGTTGAAAGACATAAGCATACCTTGTAAAGTAGGGCAATAGGAACTGTACTGGGTGGAACAAGCCTAAAAATGGTATAACCAACACACACACAGGGGATACATTTCTCATACAGATGCCAGTGCTGAGATTAGAACTCCTATCTGTCTAGTTATTGGTATTATAGTGCTACATAGTTACCACATGCGCCACAGAGCTTATAGGGCTGAAGAGTGTCCAAAGGTACTTCTAAGGTGAATGACATCAGCAGGCCTTGTAAAGTAGGGCAATGAGAAGTGTACTGATTGGGAAAGGCCTCCAAATACTTTAACCTACTAACATACAAACACACACACAATTACCAATGCTGAGATTAGAACCCCTACCCATCTAGGTATTTGTACTATAGTGCTACATAGTTATCACACATGCCACATAGCTTATTAGGCTGACAAGTGTCCAAATGTACTTCTAAGGTGAATGACATCAGCAGGCCTTGTAAAGTAGGGAAATGGGGAGTGTACTGGGTGGGAAAGGCCTCAAAATACTTAAACCTGCAAATACATGCGCGCAATTGCCTTCACATAACAACACAAACCACACACCCACCTTCGCAGAGGCTCTCAATAAAAATCTACCCAAACAGCAGAGACCTCTAAGGCAGAAATGCACTTGACCACCACAACACAACATTAGTCACGAGACACATAACTCTCTTAAACTCTGTGCCACTCAACCAAAGCCCCTAAGGCAAAACAGCATGCCCAACACACTAGTCATAGGTGACTCGATAGTGAGGCACACTGATGTCCCACTCACTAGGTGGAATAAGGAGAAATTAACAGTCAGCTGCCTGTCAGGAACCAGGATCTGCCACATAACACATGCACTCAGGTCCCTCAACAACAGGTACAAATAGCACTCTGTCATTGTACATGTGGGTGTGAATGACCTGAGACATACCTCCCTGGACTACATGAAAATAGACATGGAGGAGCTCTCGAATTATGTAGCCCAGGTGGGTATGACCCTAGCCCTGAGCAGCATCCTACCATCACCCAAAATGATACCACAATACAAGCAGAAAATGATTGATTTCAACAATTGGCTAAGTTTTTGGTGTCATTCAGAGGGGATCCAGTATCTGTATGCCTGGGATGACATGATTGACAGATCTCGATGCTTTGCCAGAGATGGCCTGCATCTGTCACCCCTGTGCTTCCAGATACTGGCCAAGGCTCTTGCCACCCCTATAGTGTCTTTTTAGGTGGTATTCCAAAGACCAAATTACCAGCATAACAGCTACAAACAAATGCAATCTGGGGGTCATGCTGCTCAATGCTAGAAGTCTAAATCTCAAAATGCACTCACTCAAAGCACTCCTTAAAATGGAGAACATCATCATTTGTGCCATAACAGAGACCTGGTTCAAGGCAGCAGAAAGCATCCCTGCACTACCAGGCTATAACTCATTCCACACCTTTTGGCCACAGAACATGGACAGAGGCTCCAACGGCAGTGGTATTTCCATATTCATAAAGGATGTGCACACCTCCAGACTGGTAGCCCAACACCATGCATCCGAGATACTTCAGGTGCAGCTAACATTGGATAAGACAACAATTCAGGTTGTAGTCTGCTACAGGTCCCAACCATGTCCCAAGACTCACACTCCATGTTCCTAACCACCCTGGAAAATATTAGGGGCCAACTTAATACTCTCATACTGGGAGACTTCAACTACCCCTCCATTAACTGAAAAAACTACTCATGTACCAATAAATTTGCCCAACATTTCCTGGAATTCATTAATTCCAATGGCCTGGACCAGCTCTTTCTTACCCCCACTAGAGGTAGTAATATCCTTGAGCTGGTCATTACTAACATGGGTGACTGTTCCTCTACACCAATAGTAAACTCCTCCCTGGTTAGATCCAACCACAAACTAATCACCTTGCAAATCCACATCCCTCCCATCCACCCACCCCCGCAAAGGTAACCACCATGAAAAACTTCTCCAAAGCTAATTTTGGGCTCCTTAAAACAGAAGTGGCTATTTTCACAGCACCCATGCAAATGAAGATCAGTTGCATGACTGCCGAATCATACACCAATGCACTGTATGAACACATACACAAATGCATGGATCTCACCATACCCAATAGAACCAAGACACTCTCCTCCAAAAAAAGGTAGCCAATCTGGTGGTCCCCTGCCATAAACAAACTCTACAACAGAAGGAGAAAACTGACGCAGAATAAGGTGAAGTCTCAAGACTAGAAAAACTCCCTTATCAGCCTCAACAAAATGTTGAGATCCCTCATCAAATCCCCTAAAGCTAGCTATGAAAACAGAATTGCAGCAGATAGTAAAGGCAACCACAAGGCCTTCTATAGTTATGTAAAGAATCTCCACGGCAATACGCAGATTTGCTCTGAGCTACTGCACAATGTTACCTCCTATACTGAACCAACAGATATTGCCAATATACTGGCTAACAGATTCAGTGCCAACTTTACCCCCCTCTTTCTGCCCCCAGGGGACCAGTCACAATATCAGTAGATTTCCAGGCACCCAGTATTACTACTGCACAGGTTACAACAACACTGTCCAAGGCCAAGAATGCAGCTTCTATGGGACCTGACAATATCACTGGCTGTTTTCTACATGAACTACAGAGTGAACTGGCACCTCATTGTGTGTCCTGTTCAATCACAGCCTCACCTCAGGATTTGTCCCTACTGAATGGCACACTGGTACATTCATCCCTCTCCACAAAGGAGGAGTGACTACAGACCCTGGGAACTTTCACCCCATTAGCCTGATGAGTCTGATATACAAAGCTATGAAACACATCATCATGGACCTAATAAACAAGGATATAGGGAATTTCCAAACTCTGGATACCACACGGCTTGGTTTTGTGAAGGGTAGATCACGCCTGCTCAACTTGGTCAACTTCTTTGAGTCAGTCAGCAGAGCTGTGGATGGAGGCAAGGTGGTTCATACAGCCTACCTTGATCTGGCCAAGGCCTTTGATACCATTCCCCACTCAGGAATCATAGAAAGACTCACTAAGCTAGGCATCAGCCCCTATATTACTAGGTAGGTTTCAAACTGGCTCACAGGTAGAATCCACAGCGTGAAAGTAGCTGACTCCAATTCAGACTGCTGACCAGTCACAAGTGGAGTCCCACAGGGTTTGGTCCTGGATCCTCTACTGTTTGGTATCTACTTCTCTGAAGTCCAGGCAAACACAAAGAGACTCTAGCTGACAAAGTTAGCAGATGATTGCAAGTTGGGAGTTATTATCAACTCCGCAAGTGATGCTGACATCCTACAGAAAGGCCTCACTGAGACCAACGACTGGTGTCAGAACCATGGCCTTAAGCTCAATGCCAAAAAAATGTGTCATCATCCCATTTGGGAAAAACCTGGTTCCCATGGATTACCACATCGATGGTTGTCCACTGAACACAGAAGGCATTATAAGAGATGTGGGAACACAGGTTGACAGCAACCTCTTTTTTGACCACCACATTGTCACTGCGGTCAGAAAGTCCTTCCTTGTGGCACATCTCATTACTAAGGGTTTTGTATCCAGGAAGAAAGAGGTCATTGTTTCTCTCTACTCTTCCCTCATTAGGCCAATCATTGAGTACAATCCTTCATTTGACATGTACCTCACTAAACACCTGCAACAACTGGAGAGGCTGCAAAAGTACCTCACAAAGATGATCCTAGGCCTTAAAAATTTGTCCTATATGGACAGGCTAAAAAAACTCCAAATATTCTCTGTCTCATATCACCTACTTAGAGGTGATCTCTGCTTGACTTACAAAGCCATGTCTGTCCCAGCTCTGTTAGAAATGCTACAGCTAAAGAAATCCCAATCCTTCCGCACCACATGCTCCAGAGACCTCAACCTCATTACCACAATCAACAGAACATGCTGGAGGGACAGGTTCACAACCCAGAGACTGCCCATGCTATGGAATATACTTCCCATACATGTCAAGCAGAGCATCTCACTGGCCCCCTTCAAGAGAAATCCTGATGAGTGGATGGGAAATAGAAAATTCACCACAGAGATCACTCCAGTGGCTTTACTCAACAGAGGCACTGGGAACTAAGGTCGGGTGACACGATGCCAGGGTAATACTATGGGCTAGGCTTGTAAAGGCTCCAGGGCTATTAGCCTAGTGCACACCTATGAACCTATGAACCTATCTAGTTATTTGTACTATAGTGCTGAGTAGTTATGTACTACAGAGCTTATAGGGCTAGCAAGTGTTCAAAGGTACTTCTAAGGTGAATGTCATCAACAGGCTTTGTAAAGTAGAGCAATGCAAAATGTACTCTGTGGGAAAGGCCTCAAAATAATTTAACCTATAAACAAACACACACAATTGCCAGTGCTGAGATTAGAGCCCCTATCTAGTTATTTGTATTACACTGCTATGCAGTTATCACAAGCACCACAGAACTTATAGGCCTGATGTGTGCCCAAAGGTGTTTCTTAGGTAAATGACATCAGCAGACCTTGTAAAGTAGGGCAATGGGAAGTGTATTTTGTGTGGGAAAGGCCACAAAATACTTTAAACTACAAACACACACACGTGCGCACATACACACACACGCACACACACTCTCTCTCACACACACACACACACACACACACACACACACACACACACACACACACACACACACACACACAAAGGTGGGCGATGTCAGACTACAACCACTATCTCATTACTATTACACAATGGAGCTCACCTTCATACTGGCATATGCCACTAATTACAATTGGTGTGCAATTGTCTTCAGCAGGGCATCACTCTATGCCTTTTAGGGTGTCTCTCTCTATGACTCTCTCTCTGTCTGTGTGTGTGTGTGTGTCTCTCTCTCTGTCACTGCCTGTCTCTCTCTCTCTCTCTCCCCCCTGTCTCTGCCTGTGCATGATTGATATATTTGTATATGTTGCCCATATATATATATATATATATATATATATGTATGTGTATCACACTCAACAGATATAGATATATCACATGTGGGCCACCTTCAGATCGCTGAGGGTAATCCTGTGTGATGGGGTGGGGAGAGTCAGTTAAGCTGTACATAACTGTCTGTATGCAAAGACATATATGCTCAATACAGTTGTATAGTCCAAGTTGGGTTTAGACATGGGCTGTAATTCTCTAAGTGTAAGAGCATGCCCAGTATGACCTTCTATAGTAAGAGTGGGAGTCCATTCCAGAGATAGCTGGACTCCAGTCCAGGGTTTTGTGTGGTACAGCCATACCTCTCAACCTCTTAGTGCAAGAAATCTGGACAAAGCCTGTCAAAATGTGTGGACAATGGGTCACACATATGGACATATTTTAAATATTGCTTCTATAAATGTAAACAGTTTCTAGAGTAACAGTGTTTGTTTTAGCATACATTTTCTGAAGAATTTGAGGTCTGAAGGTGAAGTGTATGTCATTATTTACTGACACAAATCCTCAGATCATCCCAATGATTTACCAGAAAAATACACATTTTATGAGAAACATATCAAAAATATGAGCCAAAAATCTGGGCAGTTGAGAGGTATGGCTATAGCTGATTGGCTGATGAAGCTGTGTAAACAGTACAGCACCTCAGTGATATACTGGCTGGAGAAACTCCTGGTTGTGTGGTATCCTTACTAACTGGAAAGTCATATTCTGGTGTGGGTACAGAGTGCAATGGACTGAACAGAGTTTTGCATAATATGTGTGGTATATTCTGCATTGCACTGTGATTTCCTGGTATATCAGTGGCAGAGCAGTATAGAGTAATGTGGTGAACTGCTGACAGACCATTTGTTTATAGGTTCATAGGAGGTTACTAGGCTATTGGCCTTGAGGCCCTTATAACCCTAGCAGACAAGAATGCAGCCCATGTTTAGACATGTCAGCACCCTGAGCCCCTGTCCAACAGAGACACAGGTGGAATCCCAGGAGTGTATTTTCTGTTTCCCATACAGTTATCCAGGGTGCACTTCAAAAGGGCTAGCAAGGTAATCTACTTGACATGGACAGGGAGTATATTCCACAGATGGTGGAGTCTGTGGGACACATATCTGTCATGCCATCAAGTCCTATTGATAGCACAGACCAGGTTGATGCTGCACCTGCAGGTTGCTCGAGTGGAGCTTGACTTCCAGATATGCAGCAGTCCCATCAAGGCAGGGTCTGGACTGATTTGTATGCTAGGCAGAGGTCAACTCTGAGCAGTCTGTATGAAACTGGGTAGAGGGACAGTGCTTTTAGCCTATCTGTGTAGGGTAGGTGTTTGAAGCCCTGGATTCTCCAGGTGAGGAATCTCTGTGGTCTCTCCAGCTGCTGCATGTGCTTTGTGAGGTACATGCTGAAGGGGTAATAGTACTCACTAATTGCCGCTATAAGGGTAGAATACATGGATCTTATGACCTCTTTGTCCCTGGATAAGATACCCTTACTTATGAGGTGGGCCATGTAAAAAGCTTTCCATACAACAATAGCAACATGGTGGTCAGAAGTCAGGTTGCTGTCAACCTGGGTGGCCAAATCCCTCACTACTGATTGTGTACGTAGAACTTTGTTGTTAATGTGATAATATGTATGGACATCACTCTCCCCAAAGGGGATGATGCTGCATTTTCTGGCATTCAGCTTGAGACCATGTTTCTGGCACCAGTCATTTATTTGTGTGAGACCCTCTTGGAGGATGTCCACATCACTTGAGGAATTGATGATTATTCCCAGCTTGCAGTCATCTGCAAACTTGGTCAGCCATAGGCCACTGTTTTGGGCCTGCACCTCAGAGAAGTATATCCCGTATAACCAAGGCCCCAAGACCGATCCCTGGAGTACACCACTTCTTAAGGGTACACCTCTGCTTGAGTTTACTACCCCTATTATGATTAGGTGGGTTCTATCTGTGAGCCAGTTTGCTACCCATCTGGTAACAAATGGATCTATGCCTAGTTGACAGAGTTTATCTACTATAGCCAAGTGGGGAATAGTGTAGAAGACTTTGGCCAAGTCAAGTTGGCCAGAGTGCACTATCTTTCCCTTGTTCATGGCTTTGGTAGCTGTCTCAAAGGAATGTAGCATATTTAACAGACATACCTCCCCTTGACAAGGCCAAACTGTGTGTGGTCAAGTATTTGGAGTTTGCCAATGTCCCTGTTACTGAGCTCTATGATAATCCATTGCATGGCCTTGCAGATCAGGGTAGTTAGACTGCTGTGTCTATAATTTCCTGGATCGGTGGACACTCCTCATTTGTGTAAAGGGATGACAGTGGCTGTCCTCCACTTGGCTGGGACAAAGCCAGTACTCAGGCTTTTGTTGACTAGGGTGCCTAATGGTGCTGCGTCATGCCTGGGTTAATGTAGGATGCCATCTGGGATGTTGTGTCCCATGGAGGCTGTCTTTTTTGCCTTTGAGAGGGCAGTGATGACCTCTTCCCTAGAGATAAGGGGTGGAGGGCAGGTACTGGGGATGTCCTGATTTACTGATGTGGGGGACAGAGGGGAGAAGTTTCCACTGAATCTGTCAGCCAGTAGATTGGCTATATCTGCAGTATTTATGTATGTGGTGTCCTTGACCACCATTTCTGAACAGATCTGGGAACTTCCTTTGAGACTGTGACTATATGTGAAGAAGGCTTTATGATTGTCTCTAGCAGATGTGAGTAATTTGGACTCGAAGTTGCCTTTAGAAGATTTCACTGGTGCTCTTATTTGCTTGTTCGGGCTAAGGAGACATTTCTTCCAATTCAGCATCTGCTCCTTTTTGGTCCTGGACAGCAGTTTTTCCTTATGTTATACAGTATCTTTATTGCAAATGTCCACTAGACAGGTTTACTCTTCCTTGCAGAGGATGATGTTGTTCTGTCAGGTATTCCTGTTTTCATGCATCTATATATATGTTCATAGAGTACTTTGGTGTACATTTGGACATTGGTGCCAATTCCTACAGTAGGGGAGGGGGCTATGCAGCTGTTTATACCATCCCTCAGGTAGTTGTAATCGGGTTTGGAGAATTTGTCTTTTTACCATAGCTAGAGGGGGGACAGGGGAGATGATGATATTGAAAGTGACCGATCTTTTTGTCAGATCTGGTCAGGGAAGATGATACCATAGGGGTGCTGCAGTGGTTAATCATGTTGGTTACTACCAAGTCCAAGATATGTATCACATCTTGTGGGAGTATCAATTAGCTGTCTCAAGGCATTTGCATTGATAAAATGGGGTACTCTCTGTGCATTTCTTTTCTGGCATGAGTAGTTTTTCCAATCTATGGTTGGGTAATTCAAGTCAGCCAGGATCAGGGTAAAGAGTTGAATCTTGTTAGATTTCTAGAGGTCCAGATAGGTGGAGTGGGCATCCTGAGTCAGATGTGTGGGCCTGTAGCCATATATAATTTGAATAGGGGTCTTGTCAATGGTTAACTGCATCTGGAGTGTCCCGTGTCCATCAGGCTGTTTGACCAACCTGGAGGTGTGCATCTGTTTAATATATATTTATACTCCACCTCTTTTGGCTTTGCTGGCCACATTTTGGAGTCTGGCTGTGTGACAGGATGAGTGATCAGGTAAGGATGGGTTGCTCTCTGCAGCTTTGACCCAGGTTTCTGTGACTGAACATATGTCGGCATCTTCCAGGGTTAAGTATACTTGCAAGGAGTGCAGTTCCATGTTTAGACTCCTAGCATTTAGCAGAATAATCTTTAATTTGCTTTTTGTTGAGAGTTTTATGTTGGTAATATCGACCCCATGACTTTCCCTAAAAAAGGCACTATGGGGGAGGCAAGGGCCTTTGCGACAAGCCTGAAGGCCAAGTGAGACAGATGTAGGCCATCTCTAGCAAAGCAGCATGGTCTGTCGATCATATGTTCCCAGGCTGTCAGGCACTGGATTCCCCCCTGGGATGACACCAGAAAGTAAGCCTATTGTTAATGTCAATCATTTTCTGTTTGTAGTGAGGCATCATTGTGGGTGACAGTAGAATGCTGCTTAAGCCTAGGAACATACCTGCTTGGGACACATTCAGCAAGCTCAATCATGTCTGTCTTCCTATAGTCCAGGGAGGTACACCTGAAGTCGTTCACACTGACATGGACTAGGATAGAGTCATAACAGTACCTGTTGTGGAGAGACTTGAGTGCATGTGTGATATGTCGGATTCTGGCACCTGACAAACAAGTATCAGTGACTTTTTCCTTATCCAGCCTGGTGAGAGGCACATCTGTGTATCTCACAATGGTGTGTCCTATGTGTAATATGTTGGGTTTATGGTTAGACCTTAGTGGTTGCGAGAAACTGGTTTGTGGCCTATGCATGGTTTGTGGTCTGGAGGTTTGTGGAGTTCTCATGTGTTTTTACCTCTAAGGTGTCCTTTCTTTGGGTTTGTTTTTGTTAAGAACATCCATATATGTGGGTGGGTGTTGTGTAGTTGTGTGTGATGGTTACTGACTCCATACACTGCAGGGAACCTATGTTACTGCACAATTTGTTCTGGTGTGCACATTCTCCATTTGTCTGGCCAGTGGTTCACCTTCCCCTTATATGTGTCTCGTTGTCCTTCTGTAGTCCAGTCACAGACTTTGTCTACAGTTGGTGCTATGTATTTTTATTTCTGGTGTGACTGGGGTATGTGCCGTAACATCACACACAGGGTTATGGACTTCACACCTCTAAGTGTACCTGTTTAGCAGGTTGTCCATCATTGCACCCTTACATCTGCTGTGGTACCCAGAAGGTTTGTATTGCTATGTTATTATAAGGCTACATGTTGGCCCTAGCTGTCAAACCATCACAGACTGACATCCGGACAGGCCCATATATGACAGTCAGACACAGACCCACACATGGGGACAGGGTGTTAATATTGCTCTGCCAAACATAGACAGTTGAGAGACTGGTTCGGTATTAGCTTGCGTTTTCTTGTTTGTGTGACATCTGCTTCTCCACTGTCTGCCATTTATGTTTTCACATCAACCTTTATTGTTTTGCAAATAATTGGCCAGGCAAATGCAATGTTATGACAAGCAGAACAGATATATGAGGCATACTTGTGGTCCTTCTGTGACAGCCTGTCATTCCAGGGGTATAGATGGTGGCCAGTGACTTGTTGTCATTGCTGACACAGTAAGGCGGCAGCCATTTATAACCTGGCAGTACACTGATTTTCAAGAACCTGCTGACCTACTAGGCACTGTGTAGGTTATTCCGAGCTGTGTACGGTCCATATGTGTGGCCCCCTATCCTTGAACTGTCCCGCTTTCTTGCAGCAACAGATATTGACTTCTAGACAGTGTGTTCAACTCCTACCATAGGTGTAACTGACATGCAAAATAGTTGGCACAGCAAGTTTTGAGAAATGGACCCTGTCAACCACAGTACTATACTTAGACCACTAAGCCACAACACCCAAGACTAAGTTCTGCCTACTTCCTGACACCACACATATACATACCTCATTGACCACTACATATTGTGGACATGCAACAAGTTATCAAGTTGATTGGGACAGCTCTGCTGCTATCACCCTACAAACATAAATGTTACTATATTTCTATTGGAACACGGGTGTGTTGGGGGGAGGGGGCATACCTCTCAACTGTACATATTTGCACAGCCTGTCCAGATGTTTGCTTTACATTTTGGTTCCATTTAGCATAATACTGGCTTGTCTTGGAGTATACTGGCATATCACTAAAGACCGAAGGTTAGAAAGTAATGATAGACATTTGAGTTTCAGACTTCTTACCCTTCAGAGACTTAATACAACTGCAAGACCTGCTGTGATATCACTGTGTAAGTTTGTAAGAGGAATATTTCATCATTGTCCGTATTTGTGGACCTTTGCCACACATTGACTTGTTGAGAGGTGTGTATGGGACTCCAACATTGACATCCATGTATGTGAACTATAACCCCCCAGTTTGTTAGTCCTCCACATATACTGCAGTGAGTTTTGTCACCTAGGGGACTACTCCATATTATAGGGAATCCAGTATTTGGCAGACATTTCCTGTTGTCCCACATAGCTGTCAGTTGTCTACTGCTATCTCGGCAGGCCACCCCATTCCCTTGCATGCATGCAGCGAGACCATAGATATGCTACCACAACATACGACTCCATTCATTTATTATTAAAAAGAGTGACTTACCTTATGCCTGCAGCAGTTGTGAGGACAGTATTCCAGAGCTGATTCTGTTGGATACATGCAGTACACAGCCTATACATGGTAAGGTACAGGTAGTGTGATGTGTGTGGCATCCTTTTTACTGTGTGTGAGAGTCAGACAGAGGTGTCAGTCCCTGGGTCCCCAGGGTGTCAGTGTATGTGCTATGCGTTGCCTCTTTGCCAAGGCCTGGGCGTAATGGGCATGCCTACATCTGCCTACAGGGACAGCCTCAGGGGGGGGGTTCCTCCTCTGAGTCCCTCTGTGCCTGTGGGGACCTTGGCATTGGTGGGGGCTGTGTGCCCCTTTCCTGTAATATTCCTGTTGCAGCTGCTTCCACAGGATCATACTGTGTAGCATGACACATACTATGAACATGTGTGCATATGTGGCTGGAGAGTACTGCAGGGCTCCACCAGATATGTCAAGGCAGCGGAACTGTGACTTGAGCGGCCCAAACACATGCTCTACAATGATCCTAGTTTATGCGTGTGCCTCATTATGGCATTCTTCAGTGTGTGTGTGTGTGTGTGTGTGTGTGTGTGTGTGTGTGTGTGTGTGTGTGTGTGTGTGTGTGTGTGTGTGCATTTTTGATGAGTGTCATCATGCACGGTTCCAATGACATAGCCAGCATCCCCCATTAGATGGCTGTATGGGATGCCCCCCTGGCAAATGCCTGGTACATAAGTAAGTCTAAGCATAAAACTTTTTATACCATAAACTAGCTCTGCTATAAAAAGTTTTATGCTTAGACTTTCTTATGTACTTTCTAAGCTAACTGCCTTTTATTTCTTAGTGTGGGTAAAAAAGTTGCTGTATGATTTTAACAATTTACTGGAGGGGTTAACTGGGGGAACTGTTCTTATATAAGAATGCATTATTGTATACACATACAGTTCTGATGAAGTCTTGACTGATGAAAGCACTTGACTGTGGTTCTACTTGGAAGTTTTTTTTAGATGTATTTTACTCTACTGCTTTTTTACCTACATTGGTGATTGATTTTACTTGACCTGTGGAATTAAATATTGTCACTAAACTCATGAGTCTGTCTTGTGCTACAGCTGGAGTGGTAACTTTTTTCTTCTTTGTGGTTTTCCTATCACTCTGATGCCAGCATTTATTATTATTGGTGGTTTTACTGGTGGTGCTGGTAGCCATTCTGGACTCTATCTACTGGGATCATTTTATTGTGGATTTTAATAACTATTGAGATGGAAGAAACCGGTTTGCTGTCTGTTTTCAAGGGGGAGTTTGACTCAGTGCCTTTTCCATGTTGCAGCTGACACTAAAATTTTGCACCTAATTTTATCTTTAACAAACAAGGTTTTGGAACTGCAGGAAGCAGTCCAGAAACTACAGCATCAAGCAGCACAGGTTTTGGAGGCAGCGGGCGGACGTCAGCGAAGGGAGACGGGTGAGACATCATCCCTTACTGCCAACAAGGTGAACCAAGGAATTCCTTTACTGTGTTCTGCTGCTTCAGGTGAAGCTTGCTCCTCGGGACAGTTATGAGGTTTGCAGGGTTCTGTACAACCCTACAATCATTTAAAGGACTGGTTTTGTAGTGATTTTGGGTTATTTAAAATAAGTCCTGGAAATAACAAGGATAATATCGACAAAAGACTGGTTGAACTGGAACAGAAACTTGCAAAGGTACGCATATTACAATGTGACAACACTTACTTGACTGAATGTGTTGCTAAACATAGAGTGCCTAAGGAGTTGCGAGTTTTTAAATTTCCGAACAGACTAAGAAGTGGAGAGAGTGAATGTGATGAACTATTAGAAATGTTTGATCGACATGGGTTCGAACTGATTGAATTTATTAGCATAGTCAATAATAAGAAAATTAATGAACTATTGACGGAAATTGGTAAGAACAATAATGAAATTTTAAATGATATGAATTTTAATGTATTTTCTGTTAAATACAATAATGTATTTGATAAAGTAGAACAAGATGTGATGGGTAACATTGAAAGGAAGAAAAGAAAGTTGGTTAGGGATGAGTATGAATATTTAAATAAAATAGTATACCCCCTACCTAAGGCTTATACTGAAGTGGGGAATGTAAATGGAAACAGTCAAAGAATAGAAAACCCTAACACCAGACAGGCTCCTACCCAAAGGGAAAAAGCAAGGGATAAAGTATATGAACAAGAGTACCCCCATTAAGAAGGTTGGGGAGACTACAAAATAAAAACAACTATAGGAATAACAGTAATTTAACAAACTTACAGAACTAGTCATAAACCTCTTTATATCATGCTGGATAGCTAGCTGGCTCATGGATAGGACCCAGTAAATTAGGATCAGTGAGGCCACCTACACAAAGAGGTTGATCACCAGTGGAGTCCCTCATATCTCTGTGTTATACCCACTCCTCTTTGGCATCTACTTCTCAGATGTTAAAGCCAATGTCAAAGGCCTTGGCTAGCCAAGTTTGCAGATGATTGCAAATTGCAAACAGTCATGGAATCCCCCCAAGATGAGGAAGGTCTAACACAGACAAATGCTTCATGCCTAAAACTCAGTACCAAGAAATGCATTATAATACTTTTTGGGAAGATTGCTACCCCAGGTAACTATGTCATCAATAAAACACCCCTAAAAGCTGATTCACTACTTAGGAATCTGGAAACTCATGCAGACAGTAACCTAGCCTTCAACCAACAAAGTGCCCAAGGTAGTAAGAAAATCCTTCTATGTTGCTCAACTTATAAACAAGGGGATGATTTCTAGGTCCAGTGGGGTTATCATTCCAGTGTATTCCACCCTCACAGAGTCATCAGACCCATCGTGAAGTATAATGCCCCCTTTGGTATGTACCTGACCAGACATGCAGCAACTGGAATGTCCCTAAATGTTCCTTACAAAAAGAATACAGGGAGCAAACACAATATCCTACAATGATCATCTCAAAGCCATGTCACTTTACTCTTACAACTTTGACTTCTGAGAGGTGATCTCTGCCTGCCATACAAGGCATTCCTGTACCCTGTCTGATGAACCTTTTGCACAGCCGCAAAACAAAAAGCATCAGAATTACTAGCTTATAAGACCTATATTTTCCTTGTAACATAAATAAGACATCTTGGAGAGACAGATATGTTTCTCAGAGAATTCCCATTCTCTGAACAAGCTCTTCATCCATATGAAGCAGAGTTCCTCCCTAATCCTATTTAAATGTAACTTGGACCAATGGATAGGCAATTGGAAATTTACCCCTGGTCTGATACCTATGTCTCTGATAGACAAGGGCAGTCAGTAAATCACCTACTATATAAATAAAATTTGTGTTATCATATTTGAGTTGCATGTCTTGGCTTATAAGAGCCATAGTGGTCATTAGTCTTATATACACCTATGAACCTATTAAAAAAGGCAGCCTATAAACTCATCCTAGGTACAGAAACAAAAGACTACAGATCCTTCTTTTGTTATGTTAGGAAAAAAAGAAACAGAACCCATAGCTAAGATGGGATGAGAGGGGTAAATAGAAAGGGCTGGGGGAAGTGAGTGGCCATCCTTCATCATGATCTCTCTCTCGTTAGTGCAATATCAGCTTTTAAAAGTGGGTATTGCACTTGTGCTAAAACCTGAGTGGAGCACTGCAATGCTCTGTGTGTTGTCTAAACTGTAGCAATTGTTTGCTAAATTTGTAGCAAGCAGTTTGCTACAGTTTAATAGAAAAAAGGTTTTTTTTAACTAAGATATGAGTGCCATAGCACTCCATGCAAGCAGGGTATAAACTGTAGCAACTGTTTGCTACTTTTGTAGCAAGCAGTGTGCTACAGTTTAAAAGCACTTTTTTTGATACATATATGTGCAGAGCAGAAGGAAGATTGAGAGCCGGGCACAGAACCGGGACCTGAATATCTGGAGCGGTTGGATGTTGCTGGAAGAACTGGTAAGGGGGGCTATGGATCTGATTGTGTAATAAGCCAAATTCTAAAATGTACAGATCAGCTTAATACAGTGAAGTGATATTTTTTTAAGAATCTGAGGGGTGGGGCACTGATTTGTGGTACTGGCACAGGGTGCTGGTAGAGCCAGCTATGCTTCTGACAGATCTCAACATTGCTCATGGGCTTATTGTTAATGGTACTAACTACTCTGATTCAGTGGTTATATTAGCTATTAACTTCACCTCAGAGATATGTATTCCTATTCTTCAGAAAATGCATGCTATCACAAATCCTGTTATTCTAGGAACTTTCTAAGTTTATAAGAGCAATATTTAAATTCTGTCCCTATTTTTGGGTTTTAGTCCCGCCATTATGTCAGGCTTTGTCTAGATTTCTTACATTAAGAGGTTCAAAGGTATGATTAACTTGTAATACTACTAAGATGCATTTAAATTTTTAAAGGATTTTGTATCTCCATACAATTTTTGAACAATAATGTATATGAAATAATGTCTGGCATTTTTCTGCCTGCAATGCTGAGTGACTGACAATGTGTAGAAAAAAAAAATCCCAAGAAAAATAATCAACTTTAGGTTGTAGACCACCATACAGACACACACGCACACACATGCACACACACAATTACTTTTATGTGAAATGGTGGAAATGAAAAGATATAGCCTGGAATGCTGAACATTCTTCATTCACTACTCTATGGCCATTGGTATAAAATGTAATGCTAATGCATTCCATAATCAAGACAGTTTAGCGATTTTTTTTTCTTTTTATTAATGCTTGCTCAGCGATCCATTTTTCTATAAGTTTTTATTTATAAATGCAACAAGTGTAATAAATGTGACAACTTGCAAAAACAAAGCAAAATAAATAAAATAAATAAAAAGTATCACTGGGTAACATTCTGTGACCTGGTCTCTAAAAAGCTGTAGTGTGATTTCAAGGCTTGCATTTTTTTTTTAAGTCACAGACTGCAGGTGCAATGATTTTTCTCTCCCTTAACCATTTTTGATGTAGAGGCACAGTAAGCCTCACCAGTACAAGGAAGGACTGCTCTGTGAACATTTTTTCCTGTAAGAAGTCATTTATACATGCAACAAGTTCCAGAATCATTTCAGGAACTGCTGCATTTGTAAAGGATAATTGGTACTTGCGTATTATCGCAACCAGATTTTCACGGTAATAGCACTTGCTTCCCGATCATGACAAATGTTCGTTAATGTTGTTAAAATGTAATATAGTGTGTTTTCTTTTAACAGTACACCTTATTTCCTGGACTGCTATCGATACAATGTGCAAGACATGCTGTTGTTCTTTTTTAATGGTGTTTACTGGCACGTCGTTCAACGGGCAGACTTGCAAGAAGCGACACGGGTGCCAGTAGAAAGAACAACAGCATGTCTTGCACATTGTACTGATAGCAGTCCAGAAAATAAGGTGTATTGTTAAAAGAAAACACTCTGTATTACATTTTATCAACATTGACGAACATTTGTCATGATCGGGATCCAAATGCTAAGAGGCATTGTGTTTGATTTCCAAATAAAATCAGTTCAGTCATGTCATATAAGTTGGAATTGGGGGGAAAAAGGGCCAAAACATTGCAGCAAGGGTGCCAAATTAAAAAAAGATGCATATATCTCTGATGCGACAACATTCCACTATGCTTAAAAAATGCACATGTAAATAAATAACCGCATTCTTCAGGAGCCTGAATACCTGCTGTTACTGGCAAGCCACTACTAAATGCCTTAACCAATTCTTGCATTCAGCTATAGCGGTCAAGGATGCTACAGCAGCCCTGACAATTGAAGCCAAACTGGAAGGAATGTACGTAGAATGGTCATTATTTCATAGCATGGGCTGACAAAGAAAATTCAGTGGGCGGCCTTGCAATGCAGCGACATGCTGCCGCCAGTAAAGAGCACGAAGAAACAGCAACAGTATGTTGTGTACTTTGTGTTGGTAGCACTCCAGAAAACAACCTATTTTGTTAAAGAAAACACACCGTTTTCCATTTCAAGCACATTAACTTGCACATTCACTGATCTGGAAGCAACCACTGTTGTGAAAATCTGGTTGCGATAATACGTAAGTACCGGATAATTTATAAAAAAAAAATACCTTGTATAGGAAGATGCTTGGGATTGTTAATGTAAAGCAGCTTGTGGACCAAAATAAAAATAAATGTGTGTGTCCCTGCATGGAAGATAAACATAAATGGAATGGCATATTCTCAGTAAGCTGATAGGGGAAGGAGGGTCTCCATGATGACAAAACACAGTGGTGTTACTGATAAGTACATTGTCACTGCCTCTTCAGAAAAGAGCTTCAATATGAATTTTAAACAGTGGGATTGTCCCTTTAAGAAAAAGTGTGGAAGCACCTTGAGAGAGCTATGAAAACAACCTTAATAACATTTATATTATTGTAATAATAGTGCATGCTCCGTCTTCTGATTAAAAATTTTTCTAAAGTGATAATCAGCTACATTACACATTAAAACATAATGCAAAGAAATGCTCATGCGATTGTATTTCTGTTAGTTAAGCTGAAAGAAGGGGAAGATGCTCAAATAATAAAGAGAAGAAATAGCTGCAGTGTTGCTAACCTTACATTAATATGGCATGGGCTATTATTAGCCTAAATATGTTGTCACCATCATATTCATCCAAACATTTTCAAGCAAATGAGAAAGGAACATTTTCTGATCCTTCTTCTGGTAGACTTGTAATTTGATGGTCTGCTAGGTCAGATCGGTATGGTATGCACATTTTCTGAAGCCTACTCTAAGCTTGTGTCAGTGGCAAAGATGGATAAAAAACACAAATGAGTATGTGCTTTTATTGCACTAAACTGAGGGTTCAAATTTAGTGTGCTGTTTGAGAGCTAATGCATATTTTCTGAGCATATGATCAGGTTGTAAAACACACAGAGTAAGGAAACCTCACAATCCTGCATTTTCATTACCATTCTTTGGTGTTTGCTATTATTAAAAATGTTTACTTTTATTGGACTTATCATTTGTACACATCTTAACAAACTGCACTTTGGACTGGAAGCATTTTGTGGTAGTGAATGAGAGTCCGCTGCCCAATGTACATACTGAAACATTTAATTTGGAATACCATGATTAGTGCATTTTGGAGTGGCAGAGGTCCACTTTGATAAGAACTCTGAACAGCAGAAAGTGAAGAAATTCTGCACTGTATCTAAGTGTCACTATAGCACATGGTGTAAATGCAAGTAGTTTAAAGAAACGAGACAGGTAATGTGGGGTTTGAATCTTGTCGCTGATGCTTTTATTTTTAAATGGACACAGAAAAACTACAGAAGAATAACATGTTGTTCAAGAAATGCATAAGCTAACGTGTGTGATAAATGTTCCATATCTTACATGTAGTTCATGTTAATTGAGGTTGCAAAAGTGTTGCTGTTGTCTAGTCACTTGCTGCTCTCATTAATAATATTAGCAAGGGATGTTGTGTCATACGACAGGGTAGAGAGTATTATAACACAAATGGATTTACATAAATATTGCAGATAGATGTGTGGCATATGCTGTATAAACTCTCACAACCACACTTCATCACAGTAGGATGTACTCCTTCATGGCATTCTTTGTGTCCTAACTGTATGTAGTCTGCCAAGCATACCTCCTGTCATTGTCTGTCCTCTTTCTGAGTCATTGACACTACATGACACGCAACTTTTCATTTTTTTTTTTTGCCTTTGGAATTTGCATGCTGCTTGGTAGAGAGCAAACAGGCCTTACAGCTGAAGGAAAAAAGGAAAAATGTCATTTCCATAGTATTCATTAACCCAAACACTCCTGGCATGGTTGCATAGTATTTGTACTGACTGAGTGATGTACACCTGATGTATACCACTTTTTGTGGCACAGGCTGTAAATGCAGTGACTTTGGACCAGTAACAGAGTTGCTCTGGGGTTCAAATCCATACTGTGTAAAGGGAATGCTGAAGTTATTATTCAAAATTTTTGACTTACTTTCATCACAACTTCATATGCTGTTTTGTTTTCTTTTTCTTGCCTTCTGCACTTGCTTATTGCTGAGCATCTCACAATCAAGCTTACCTGCTTAAGGAAAACAGTGAAAAATGTTATTGGGTCAGTCTTCTGTAGCACAAACAGGCTTAGCCACAATGCTTGGACATCAGCTCTCTGGACAGAACATCAGCCTGCTGTGTAACTGCCTCTGTGGCACAAGGTGTAAATGCAGTGACTTTAGAGACAGTACACAGATTGTTGTTGTTGTTTTTCTTTAGGGTTAGGGGCCGCCACAGCAGAACTCCAGGCTGCTAATGACTGGCAGTAGATTTTTTTATGGTGCCAAGGTGCCAGTCCAATGCCCAACCTTCAATGAAGGCATGCCCATTCACACATTACTTTTGAATGCCACTCGACTGCAGGGAGGACATGCAGACTCCACACAGAAGGTGCTCCAGCTGAGAATCTAATGGGAGAACCTCTTGCTGTGAGGCGACAATGCTACCGCTGCACTACCGCGGCTTCAGAGACAGTACACAGGTAATCCAGATAATATTTACTTTTGCAAAGGGCATCAGAATGCTATTTATCACAACACTTTGATTAGGAAGGTAATACTATATATAAATGGTTATCATAAGTAGGTTGATTGCAAGAAATGTATCAGTAATGCTTTGATAACTACACCTATGTAACATAGTTGATTGTGTATGTAATTGTTTAAGCATGACAATTATGATAATTAATGAAAAAATGCACTTGCATATTTATGATGGGCACAGGTGTTCAGTTAAAATCATCTTGACTACTCACATAGCCCAACTGTGTGTTTAGGACATCATGTGTTGTCTACAAAGTATGTATCTCATCCTGTATTACTCAGTTCAAAAAAAGTCTATCCATTTGAAATATATTTACAAACAGTAAAAAATTAATATACTGATGTCATCCCCTATAAAGTTCATTCTCACAGGATAGACATGAAACTTCTGCAGTGGCATTAGTGTTAAGTGCTATGTTCTCTACACTGTGTAACTAGATACATAGGGGGGTTTCATTTCACAGCAGTCAACTTGTGTGTATGTGGGTTGTGTATCAAGCTGTGTAAATATGACCTTACAAGCTGCTGGCTTCACTGAATTAGCAGTCTAGTGAAACTTTTACACTGCAGGGTGATTCCACATCAATCTCAGACCCTTCTTCAAACATCATCTTCCCTGCAACATGGTGCCATCCTCTATAAAGTATACACTCATACTACTATATGTCAGACTTCTGCAGAGGTGCTTGCATCTTTTGCATGATACAGCTGATATCTTCCCTTCAATGATGCAGTGTGGCTCAAATGCAGTTAGGCTTCTTCTGCTTGCATTAGGTACTGTGACCTCTAGATTGAATGGCTAGATAGGCAGGGGTTGCTAATCTCACAACAGTCAATGTGTGAGTGTGTGTTTTTGATGGTGGCACTATAGCATCAGTAGAGGATTCATTCAATAGATGTGCTCATTTGACTCCCGCTTGTGAGAAACATTTACATGGTCAGATGAATCCTACATCCTCTTTTCCCTCTGTTGACAAACACAGACCATCTACTTCACACTGATGAGGTCATCCATTCAAAAATGCACTCACAGCACTAAAATCAGATCTCTCCTGGGGTACATGCATATAGTATACTTGCACATAGATTGTATCATTAAATAGTCTAGGAGTTCAAATACAGCAGCAAGAACCTCATTACTGTGTGTGTGTGTGTGTGTGTGTGTGTGTGTGTGTGTGTGTGTGTGTGTGTGTGTGTGTGTGTGTGTGAATGGAAATGGATGCAGGGATGTCTTAAAACTCTCAGAATTGACAACATTTAGTATTCCATAGGGCTGTAGAAGTCATTTCTGCAAGCACATCTCCTTTGCAAGACACAGTTGATGCCATCCCATAAAAGATGCAGTGTAGCTCACATGCAGTCAGACTTCTTCTGTGGTGTGTGCCTAAATTACACTTGCATGTGTCTTGTGTCAGTAGATAGGCAGGGAGTTTGAATATAACAATGAAAATCTTGTGTCTGTAAATGGATGCAGGAGGGTCTTACACCTCCTAGTAATGACAATATTTAAAATCTTACATGGCTGTAGAAGTCATTTTTGCACACACATTTCTTTTGCATGATACAGCTGATGTCTTCCCTTCAATGATGCAGTGTGGCTCAAATGCAGTTAGGCTTCTTCTGTAGTGCATGCCTATAATACACTTGTATGTAGATTGTGCAAGTAGGTAATGAGTTTTAATACAGGACTGACTGTCTTCTGTGAGTGTGCATTTCATCTTCTTACTGTGCAAAACGCACTGTAAATACATATGTGGTGTATATCTATAAATTATGCTGGGTGGCCACTTTTTAGCAAAACATCGATGTAATATACAATTGTGATGCCATACAATGAAATGTGCAGCATTACAGTTGTAAAATAAATCTCGAGTAGCGCTTTTTCAGCAAACCTTCAATGGCTTGTGATGTTCAGTATATATAGTTCAAATTCCAACATTGCTGCTTTCATTAAATGTACATGTTGTTAATACTGTTGTCACCCACATGTGTTATGTTCATGTGTAGATGTTTTTTCCTGTTACAAAGGTTTATTCTAAATTTCATTTTGAAATGCTCTATTGAAGACTGATGTTATCATTTAATTAGATTGTACTTTCATACCAGTTGTAGTGAGATGCCTCCTTAAGACTGATGACGTGAGATAATGTAATGTATGCTGTTGCCTAAGTAAGGCATGTGTTCCAATATAAGATTATATCCACATTGTACACAGCTGTTCTACCATTACAGTGACAACAGCAGGAGGCCATAGATGTGTTTGGTATACCTAGCATCAAGCAATGTTGCTCGACATATGGCAATATTATTTCTAAGTAATTAAAGGGACACATATTACTTGATTCATTAACAATATCTACTTGTAACAGGAAAAAACATCTACACATGAAAATAACAATACACTATAAACATGGTTATTCTGTTGATTCTATTTCCTTTAAACTATCCTTATCACCTGTCACTGTCTCTCCTCTCTTTCATCTCTTGCCAGGGTTAACCTAGTTTAACACCTAGAACCCCCTGCAATGTACCTCTGAGTGTATATCTTAAGTCTTTTTATATTCAGTTACCAAGTCCATTCCTAATGTGGCATTAACTTCTCAAATTGTTTGTCTCACAATAGTGCTTCTTGGTTTCTTAACATCAGTTCACTACCACAGTAAACTGTGTATAAATGTCTTTGTAACTTTCTATGTACTTCAGAATGTATCATCTAATTATTGTGTATGTAACTTGAACTGTATTTTAAGTTTCTGTATCTGATTTATATTTTTATCTCACTGTGCAGCTTTTCTCCCTGGGTCTCCACTGAAAATGAGCCACTTCTCAGTCGGACCAATCCAGTCAACAAATGTAAAATAAGTAAATTAAATAAATGAACAAGATGTAATGTCTTCACATAACCACGCATGTGATAACTGGTGATACAATTATACAATGGCACATTCAGTGATACTACCATTGTGTTGAATTTCTCATTGCTAAATCAACTGTTCCAAATCAGCTTTAAGTGACTGTAAGCATTTGCGTCCTTAACTGTTCTGGAGAAATAACATCTCCAATTCTAATGTGTATGTATAAAGTGGCAGAAGCCCACCCCATCCATTTTATTAAATAAAAGTTATAAGCAAATAAAGTACATCTGATGTAATGACTTCACATAGGTGGAGTTTCACAGCTGTGGTAACAGTTCCACTGTGAGGTATGTGATTCATAGCAGTATTGTTAGTTGGAGGAGTTGTACAGCTTGATTTTTAATTCTGGCATAGGGAAGCATTTTGTGTAAACATAGTGACATCACCAACAACCATTACATCACATCAGCATTATTATCCGTTGATAGGTTGCATGAACACATCTGAACATATGATTGGATTTCATGGCTGTAGAAATTTGTTCTGCCAATGTCATGATGAGAGTGCTACTTGGGCAAATGTATTGAGTTGTGTGTTGTACATGAGTGCACTCCAGGTCACGCATGATATGTGTACAAAAATACAGAGAAACCTTCCTTAACCAAGGACCGTTGATACAGAACTGATCAAGACTGTGCACACATGAGCATAGTCAATTAATTGCTATCAGTCTGAAATGCTGATATGACATTCATTATCAGGGCTCCTTTCTTAACTCACACATTAATTTCAGTTGTTTGTGACAATATCCAGATGCTGACAATACACAGCTCTGGGGAATTCATTGGATCATAGTGTGGTGTTTGCATCTGTTCTTATGTCTGCACAATAACTGTGTCAGGCAGGATAACCTTACACAAGGATATTATGTATGTCACACTCTGCGCCCACATTTATAATGCCACACACACCTACATGTGGGATGCATGACCATTAGAATATTAAAGTACATAATTCCTTCAAGGGGTGATCTTCCATGTAAATGTGTTATGCTTATTTCTGTGGCATATACAGTGTGGTAACATTGATGGCATCTGTTAGATTCTTGCACAAGGGGATTGTGGTTACTGAGCTATTTGTATTTTCCAACATGTTATACTGATGAACTGCACACTATGCAAATATTCCCTAATGTATTTACTGTCCTTGCTATGATCTCAACTCAACATGTTAATGACATTTATATCTCATTTAATCCCCTGTTACATTATTACTTTGTGTAACTCTTACATCCTATAATATCATGTCTGCTTCTATTTTCCTATACTTGCTCAGGAGATGTAACCATTAATTATTTTGGCATACATACTGCACAATTTTATTATTACAAATTTGTCTTTGTGACATAAGAACCTTTAAATCAATTATCTTAGTACAGTTTGAATATTTACTCTTCCCACATTTCTGTATACATATCTTTGAGTTCTGTGCACATTATCCTCAGTACACTTTCTTTGCCTGGTAATCCATGTATTGTAATTGCCCTTGCTGTTTATCCTCCCCTCTTACTTATTTCTGTATTCATATATTTGATTTATGTGCACATTGCACTTAGTTTACTATCCTTGCCTGTGTACAACATGTATTATGTGTAGCTCTTTGTGCTATCTATGTGAGATGCTCAACATGTTTTTGTGGCTGCCAGTACTGTTGTTAGCCATGGAAACATGCTTGTATTCATGTTGACATGATGAGCAGCATGCATATGCGATTAAAGCTGACGCACATCATGAAAACATAAACATTGTAAAGATTTTGATTGAAGCCTACACAATTGTTTATTAGTCCTGGGTTTAAGTAGAAGCAAACATTTTTTTAATTATTTTTTTTAATTATTTTTATTGATTTTAATACATGGACAATTAAGTACATTATTTATGACCATGGTAGTGCAGCAGTTAGCGTTGTCACCTCACAACAAGAGGTTCTCCTGTTCGATTCTCGGCTGGAGCGCCCTCTGTGTGGAGTCTGCATATCCTCCCCATGGTCGAGTGATGTTAAAGACATGCAGGCAGGTGCGTGCATGAATGGGTGTGCCTTCTTTGAAGGCTGGGCATTGGGCTGTCAACTCAGCACCGTAAAAATCCACTGCCAATCATTAGCAGACCGGAGTTGCGCTGTGGCAAATCCTAACCAGGAAAAGGCAAAAGACTTTTATTAGATTTCACAATAAGAGTATATAACAGCTTTTCACTTGACAAATAATATGCATAATGAGTAAGAAAAAAAACACTGATTCATAAAAAAAGATACTGCTACTTGTAACCCTCCTCTTTCATCTGATAACATTGTCAAAATCTGACTCAGGCCTTACTTACTAAGTACTTAATTTTTCTGCTTTCTTGAACACACAGCACCCTGTAATAGGTCTTAATGTTGTTTTTCCCGGGTCTATATTAGAACATCGAACGTTCAAAATGTCAGGTGTTCTAATATCGAACCCTAGCAATCGAAAAAAAAACATTGAACATTTGTAACAGTATTTGTTCCAAATTTTTTCCTGAAAGGGATTGAAATAGTTTGCTGTTCCAAAACACATACACACAACACAAGCACACCAAACAAACAGCAATCCACACACATACACCTAAACTCTAACACCTAACCCTACACTAAACTATACAAACACCACAAACTATCCACTTACCTTAACCAAATCCTAAGGTCCATCACTATCGCGCAGTCACCTCACCCGCGCCCTAACCCTAATTCACCTAACCCGCCCTAACTCACACATCCACACAATTGCACACTTACCTGACCTGTGCCCTAACCCTAACTCACCTAACCCGCCCTAACCCACACATCCACACAATCGCACACTTACCTGAAACCAACCTGTAACATTCTACCAGAGCACTGAAAATACCAAAGCAACAGAAATGGACAACCTGGTTTCCTGTTACTTCGATATTTTTGCTGAAAATGGGTCGATATTAGAACACCCGACATTTCAAATGTTCGGTGTTCTAATATAGACCCATTTTTCCCAATATCTTAATTTTCCATAGAATATCTCCTTTTCATGCTTTGGCTATGTGACTCCTAATCCAACTCCCCCCAAAAAATTATCTTTTCCATCTGGCTCCAACCCTTATCTTCACCTCCTAATCCCACAGTGTAGAACTCCCATCTCTTCAGAACTTGCTTTCCAAAAATCCTTTCCCATTCTTTTATAATATCTTCCCAGAACTTATAAATAGAATACTGACAAAACATATGTATAGAGCCAATATCTGCACACCCACATCTCTAACAGTTTCCCCCTCCTTGCCAGGGTCTATACTGGATGATCGAACTTTCAAAAGTTCAAGGGTCATATGGTTGACACCATATGATCAAACTTTTAAAAATTTGAACATCTAAAAAAATAAACTACACAAATAACCTACCTGAATGTTTTAAGCAGGGGGGCAAGCCCTCCTGCACCCCCACACCTCCCACTCTTTAAATATACCAACACCGAGATCGCACTACAGTGCAGAAAAGGTAAATCTTCCCATTCTGCGCTGTACAGAGATCTCTGTTAAAACGTTCAAACTTTCAAATGTTCACTGATATGGTGTCGACCATATCACACTCGAACTTTTGAAAGTTTGATCATCCAATATAGACCCTCTTTGCTGTGAGGCAGTAGAAATTTCTAGAGTGGCTCTGTGACATTTATGCAGCCAGTACATTCAGTGGTCCCAAACTAGTGGAAGTATATTCATCTTATTCCCCATCTTGATATAGGCCAAGCACCAAGCATTCTTCTTTGGAGATCTTATACAGCCCTTCACCTAGAAGCAAACATTTTAATGTAATTCTTGAAAAGGTAAATTGTAATATCTTCTGGATTGTTTATCACAAGACAAAAGCAGAAACAAATGGTGGATACTAGACATATTAAACTTAGTTCATGATTTATGTCTAATACTGATGCTGCATATGAGCTTGTTAGCTTCGTCTTCATCCCTACCTTTTTTCAAATGTTGATCCTATCTATATTTTAGATTTTGACCTTGTCCATACACTAGTATTTGTTCCAAACCTATGTTTCTTCACTGGAAGTGAGATTGATCACAATGAGTTTCAACAGTTTGTTTGAAACTATTTGAATAAGGCTGTACAGGTTCAAGAAAGGGTCAGGGAAAAGTAAGAAAAAATAAGATCTGGTGCTTCTTATCAAGTTGTTTGTTTACACTAAATTACATGCGGTAATATGGAGATGTTATAAAAATAATAATTTAACATCTGCTAAATAAAAGCCACCCAGAACTAGAATTGTGCAAACAGGGAGGCTGTCTGGGGTGCTTGCTGTTATGGGGCTCAACTGACAGATGGTGTAGAGGTAGTACTGGCATTGCTTTATGAAACTGGAATTGCTTCACAAAAGAATGTCAATACAGCATTTGTAGTCACAGCTGAAGTGCTGGACTATTCTTTGTGTGTTGACTTAAATCTAATAACGTGCTTGTTCCATTTGTAGCAAGCAGCTAGCTAGAGATTCAGAGAACTGGATGGAGTCACCAGTCTAGGGAAGCTGTACAAGGTGCCAGATAATCCAGCTATGTTTCTGACACCACCATATATTAACTCTCTGAAATATTAAAACACTTCTGCAACTCTTGATTCTTGAGTCACTCCCTGAATATAAATATTTTATTCGGACTACTATAAATTTTTCTGTTCAACTTTTGTGTGTTGGAGTGCTTGTTTATGCAAGCAATACTGCAGCTTGTTAGTACTATGTTTACACTAACCCTTCCCTAAACTGCCAATTCTTCTGCTAAAAAAAGCTACATGTACCTGATTTATTAAAAATCCCTTCACTGGAAATTACTTCTAACTGCTCTAATACAATTGATATATTCTGTAAAATATTATGCCTCCATTTTCTATCCTTCTTGTCCTCCAGCACCCCTTCTGTCGTCATTAAATTATTTAATAAATGTAATAATTGTAGGGTAACTGTAAATCGAACCAAGTTAATCTATATGTTATATATTCCTTACTGTATTTCTGAAAGACCAGATTTGGGATCTAGCCAAAGTTTCATTACTGTACTGTTTATATATTGATTTTGTCTTGTTTTTCCTTTGGTTTTGCATCCACCAGGCTAGTCTAAAAATAGTCCACAATGATCAGTGATATACCTCAGAGAATAAGTTTAATAATTAAGTAAATATGTAAATAAATAAATAAATAAAAGAGATGGCCTAGCTCAGGCCATCCTGCTGATTGATTTATGGCACATCCAGTGTCAGCTCAATGAGTAAGTGTTTGTGATGACATTTTGGATAGTAATAGGTGAACTGTCTCTGAGGATTCCTGAGTGCGACAATCACTTACAAGTTGCAATATATGCAGCACAGCAATTATATAACAATGTTACCGTTATCATTGTTTATCAGTAAAGTGTTATGCAAACTGGATTACTTAAGAGGAACACAGTAAAGTGTCAACAATTCCTCTCCACTCAGTGCCCGCACCATCCCAATGTGACACAAAAAATACTGACACACCTTCCAGACAATATTTTATAAGTGAAACACAACTGCATATTTAGAACAGTTAAACAGCATGTTCATCCTTAAGTTCAAACATTAACAAAAAAATACTCTTCCCCACCCATCCACTGGAATTTCCAAACCCCACCTGATAATCTTCACTGCCAAATCAAACTGTTACAGAAGGTGAATAATCCCTTGCTGCTGAGTGCATATATCTAAAGCAGCTGAGTAGTATGTGGGGCAACACAGTCATACAGACAGTAGAATTGCTGCCTTACAGCAGGATGTTGGCTGATTTGGGTATCAGCTGGGGTGCCTTCTCTGACCTGTAACAATGTGTGTTTTCTCCAGATGCTCTGGATTCCTCCTACTTCCTAAAGACATGTCAAAGGTGAATTGGAATTTTCCAAATTGTCTTTGGGTGGGCATGTAGTGCTCAAGTGACTGCATATATGTATGTATTCCATGATAGACTGGCACTCTGCCCAGAGTGAGCTCCAATGCCTGGACCCACTGGTTGCCAGGAGTGGTTTCAGCTTCCCTGTAATGATCTAATTAAAAACAAATTGTCAGTGTTCACCCCCTTTTCATCACCACATCTCCTTTTTATCATCACACTTTCACTGCAGACCATTCCACACCTCTCAATCTCTTACAGTAAGAATTTTGGACAAAACCAAAAATAATGGGGTGACAAAGACCCAAAATCAGAGATCGCTCTTATAAGCTTGGAAAGTTGCTACAATAATAGGTTTAGTATTAGCATGCATTTTTTGAAAGATATGAAGTCTAAAACTCAAATGTATGTCATTATTTAGTCACTTAACATCTTAATAATTTTCAAGAAAATTGCAAAATTTATGAGGAACAGACCAAAAATATGAGGCAAAAATCTGGAGATTCTTTGAAATCTGTATTATTGAAGGGTATACCAAACATGCAACATTACCCCCATACTCACACTATACAAACATATATCATGACAACCTTCCAAGGACCATTTACTCTGCTCATGAGTTATCAGTCAGCTAATGACTGGTCAAATCACAATCTTCTTCTTATTCTATTGTCTTATACTGAATTTAAAAAAATGACACAAAAACTCATAATTTCATAACATTTTGAGAGAAAGTTTTCAGTATGGCATCTAGTGACACCTTCTAATGAATTATATCACTGTGATACTGCATTTTTAAATGCCATTTCATACAGCAAATTGGAAATAACTTTTAAAGAAATAATTATGTAATCAGACTTCAGACTTCTTGGTATGCATTATAAATGTACATATTTTGCAAACTTTCTCACAAAATATTACTATCTGCCAAATACGTTAGCGTTTAATATGTTGACCATTTCCTTATAAGTAAGATTTGCAAAATACCATTCATAGTACCTCAGGTTAAGAGTAACTGTGTTGTCCTTGAACATTTCATTTTGAAAAGGTGACGTCATACAAGAAACTTATGGTCTGAAAGGAAAAAGGATAAGGAGGGTCCAAATGGACAGATGATAAGGGGTCCAAATGGAGATGATAAAGTCAGCAAGAAAAGGGGAGTAGTATTGCTGGAATTGAATGCATACTCAAGATTTTGTGAGTACCTTCCCATAGTGGATCCTGTTTTCACAAAATATAACCAAGATGACACTGAGATATAGACTGTATTTTCTATAGCATATATCATGGGCTAGTTAAACAATAAAAAATACTGGGTGCACAAGTCCCAGGATAAAAAAAGTGCCTAATCCTGGTATGCACAATGGTGCTAGGAGTGGAAAAAATGACAGTGTAGAATCATCAAGATACTGAAACATTCCTACAATGGGGTTAGGTCAGGCTGAGGGGGAGGATGACCCCCCCCCCCCTGTCCATTGTAGAAGGAAGTAGCAGTCAACAAAAAACACAAAAACTGACAGGCCAAAAATGAGCCACAAAGATGATAGATTTGACTATTGACAATATGGAAGAAATTATGTATTTTTATTATTATGCAAGAAGCCCAGAATTTCCAGAAAGAAGATATTCAAAAAGATTAAGTGAGAAATTACAGGAATGAAAACTACTTGCACAAGAAAAACTGCCAAAAGCATGACATACAATTTTGTGTTCATTAATACAACAAATCCATGAAAAACATTATACAGTTCAAGAAACTTTAGGCCATTTAGAAAAAGAAGTAAAAGAGGAAGTGTGAAAATAGGAGCAAAACCTAGAGTTTTTTTTTTAAATATATAAAAACATGGACATAAAAAAGAAAAAGAGATCTGATATGGTGCAATATATGTACAAAGGAGAAAGCCAAATTAATAATTTAAAAAAGAAGCTCCAAAGATATTGGAAGAGAAATATAAGTAAAGGCACCCAGATACAGAAAATTTCACAACACAAAAATAAGATCACAAAGGGGAAATTAAGAACAAATGATTAGTGAAGTGGAAGTTAAACAGCTAGAAGCTGAATTTATGGAATACCTGTAAGGTGAAGGATTTAGTGTAAAAAGTCTAACATAGGTTATGTCACAGTATGATGGAACAATGATCATAGGATCATAGGAAGCTACTAGGCTATTGGCCCCAAGGCCCTTATAAGCCTAGCCAAGAGTTTAGCCCATGCATAAACAAATCAGCACCCGATGCCCCTGTCCACCAGGAACACATGTGGAATCCCAGGGATGTATTTTCTAGTTCCCATCCAGTTATCCAGATTGCGCTTAAAAAGGGGTAAAGAGGTACTCTGCTTGATGTGGAGAGGGAGTCTATTTCATAGCTGGCAGAGTCTCTGGGACACAAATCTGTCCCGCCAACAAGTGCTATTGATGTCACAGACCAGGTTTTTGCCACACGTGCAGGTTACTCGAGTGGAGCTTGACATGTGGATATGCAGCTGTCCCATCAAGGCAGGGTCCGAGATTGCCTTGTACGCCAGACAGAGGTCACCTCTGAGGAGTCTGTATGAAACAGAGTAGAGGCATAGGGCTTTAGTTTATCTGTGTATGGTAGATTTCTGAGGCCCTGGATTATCCTGTTGAGGAACCTCTGTGATCTCACTAGCTGTTGCATGTGCTTTGCGATGTACATGCTGAATGGGCCGTTGTACTTAATAATAGGTCTTATAAGGGAAGAATACAGGGATGTTATGACCTCCTTGTCCCTGGATGAGATACCCTTGCTTATGAGGTGGGCCATGTAGAAAGCTTTCCGTACAATGGAAGCAACATGGTGGTTAAAAGTCAGGCTGCTATTAATCTGGGTGCCGAAATCCCTCATGACTGACTCCATCTTAGAACATTATTATTAATGTGATAATTTGTGGGGACATCTCTCCCCCCAAAGGGGATGATGATGAGTCCACAAACTAAGGAAAAACAGATGGAGTGGGAGACATCTAAAGAAATATGGACATGGGGAAGAAAAAGAGATTTAATGTGGTGCGATATTTATGCAAAGGAGAAAGCAAAACTAATCAATACAGAAAAGCAGCACCAAAAATATCTGAAGAGAAATACAGACAAAAGCATTCAGATATGGAAAGTTTCACAATAAAAAAAAATAAGAAAAAGGGGGAAAGTACATAAGAGAACCAGTAATGGAAAAGTTAAAGAAATAGACATTGAAGTTCTTGATTACTTGTGAAGTAAAAGATTTAGTGTAGAAAATCCAACTCTGCTAACATCACAGCATGATGAAACAATGAGTAAATTAAGGAGAAGCAGGTGGAACAGGAAGCATCTGATCAATTACTACATGAAGACACTCTGGAGCCTTCAGAAGGAAACCAGTGCAAAAGTTCAGTTGCAGTTGCACAGCATGGTAAAGATTAAGAAACAGTGGCAGCTCTGACACAGTCAATGTTGTGGAGTGACAGGCCAGTGTGTTCCCATATGAAAGAGCAATGGATGACTTGGGATGCAGCTGAAGAGAATATGTCACAGGAAGATGTTCTAGAACGTTCTGTAGAATGTCCACAGGAAATGGAGAACAAAGAATGTGCCCTCTCTTCAGAAGAAAATGATCTAAGGGAAGAGTTGCTTGATTTAATAGAGATGAAAGAAACAAGTTATAGAAAGTCAAAAAGACCCACATTTTAGATGTTTGATT
This sequence comes from Protopterus annectens, assembly GCF_019279795.1. Classification (NCBI taxonomy): domain Eukaryota; kingdom Metazoa; phylum Chordata; order Ceratodontiformes; family Protopteridae; genus Protopterus; species Protopterus annectens. Next base: position 852,951,057 of record NC_056728.1, on the reverse strand, counting down.
AAACAGATGAACACAACAATCAAGACTATTAACATAAATTCATGCAATATAACAGAAGTAAATAGGATACATTATTTTGCATCTAAATTAATAACAGATAAAGTCTTACTGCAAAAACACAGAGCAATGTGCTAAAGGAAGGGAAGACATCAAATACCATCATGGAAGCATTGAAGTGAGAAAACTATAAAGCAATTAAGACAAAAACTGTCACTGTTAGAAGATTACAGAAGAGGGAACAGATCAACAAAAATACTTAAAAAGATAGATATGATAAAGCAATGTACAGTATCAGAACAGACCTTGACCTATTGCACACAATTCTAAATAATAAACTAAAGATATCAGCACAGGCATAAAACTTAGAAGATATGCAGATAAATATAAAGGAAAGATACAAATAAGCAAGGCATTGATGATCCAAAAAACATTTTATAAAAAAATTGGGAAGCAAACTTAAAGGAGTAGAACCACCACCTAAAAATGAAAAGAAAGACCCTGTGGAACATAACAAAGATGCTATATGGATAGAAGAAGTCAAAGAAACAGTAAGAAGTTCAAATGTACAGGGTATGAAATGGGATGAACTAATGGCCGGAAAAAATTGAAACAAAATTAAGAAAAGGTCCTAACTGGAAACCACAGGCTCAGATGCAGTACCTAACTTCTCACTAAAAGTATTAACATCTTTACTTGAAGATTTACCCTTTAGTAAGAATTACTTTTATGCAAATCCTGAACAGACACCAACCTGTCTAACAACAGGAAAACTAATACTGAGAGGACCTGCAAGTTATCCTAAAAACTATAGACCAATAACTTGTATTCTGACGATGTATAAACTATGTACTAGAATTGATGCTGACAGCTTATTAAAAAAAAAAACTTAATAGTGGCAATAGAACAAATAGGTAACAAAAGTCATGTAATCATTTGTTGTTAAATAAAGTCATAGTGGAGAATTGGAAAAGGGACAGAATCTCAGTATGGCATGTATAGAATAAAAAAGCATTTGATAGAATCCCATCTTCATGGATAAAAGATTGCTTACAGATATATAAGAGACACCCTACAGTGATCACCATGAAACAGTGGCAAACCACTTTACAGCTAAGCCATGATAAAGGACAACTTATTATCCCAGAGATAACAATTCAAAAGGGGATATTCCAGGGTGACTCTTTGTCACCATTGCTCTTTTGTCTTGCCCTTAGCCAATCAGGCTGTCTACATAACAAATTAGGTCATGGTTACAGTTTGGCTCTAGAAAACAACCAAGTGCAAATACTTCTCATCTTCTTTTTGTGAATGGTTTAAAACTGTACAGCTCATTAGATGAGGGACTGAAAGCACAATTGCAAGCGGTTAAAACTTTCTCAAATTACACAAGAATGTCATCTGGTCTTGATAAATGTACAAAAAACAACATTTAAAGTAGGAAAGCTGCATTATCAAGAAAATATCAGTTTAGGACAGGAATGCAATATATACTTATACAGGAGGGCGTGCATAAATATTTCGGAACTGATAATGAGTCAACTACAAAACATTAAGAATTGCAAACAAAATTCAGTAAGGAATATTTTAGAAGACTAAAATTAATGCTGAAAACAGCCCTGACATCTGGGAACAAAGTCCAAGCTATAAACCTGTTTTAACATACAGTTTTGGGGTTACTGACTGCTCACAAAAGATATTGGATCAGTTAAACAGGAAAACAAGAAACATGATTCACTCTTATCTAATGACATATAAAAATTAGTGCATACCATGATGATATAGTCCTCATTTTGAAGGAGGTATAAGCCTCCTCAAAACAGAATACATGTATAGATCTGCAATCATAGGACTCCCAGCATAACTGATAACTGATGACTTCACCAGATCCAAATGTAGTGAAAGTTTTAAAATATGAGGATAACAAGTCTAAGATGACTTCACTGCTTAGTTTAACACATGCATATCAGTGTCAAGTGTGAATGGAAATCACTGAGTAAGAGACAAAATTCAGGCACCAACTGAATGTGCCAAAAAACAAAAGAAAGTATATAAGAAGGATCAGATGAGAAGGTAAGAAATATTGAAAAGGCATAAATATAGTTGCATGGACAGAAAAATCTTGGAACAACCTCAGGTTTATCAGGATCTGATACAAGAATGGTTAAGGAGAGATGAATTTTAACCAAAAGACGAAAGGTCAATATTGGTAGCCCAGGATATTGGACTATGTACATGTTGGTTTACAAAGTCAGTTGAACATGTGAGAGAAACAGACAAATGCACATTCTGTAAAAACAGAACTGGAAACAGTTGAACATCATGTTAATGGGTGTGATACACTAATTGCTGTGGGGCCTGTATACTGAAAGGCATAATAGTGTGATAAGACTGTTGCACTCAGGATTGCGTAAACATTACAATGCTGAAGTAGCTGAGAAGCATTGGAAACATGAGCCACAAAGCATTATAGAGAATGAAGTTTATATCACAAGTAGACATGAGAAAATCAGATATAGTAGTCTATGAAAAGAAGGCAAAAGTAGCATTGATCATTGAAATTGTACCGAGTGATTACAGTGTCTTAAGTACAGAGAAATATAAAGTCATAAAATACGAAGACTTTCAGGTAGAAATGAGGGCAATGTGGAAGGATATCCAGACAGATCTAATAGTAGTAGGAGCAATGGGTCTGTTAAAAAATGTACAGTCTTATTTAGATATGCCACTTTTTTTTTTTGAAAATATTTTTATTGAAATTTAATCATGCCACTTTTAAATGAACACCATATGGCTTGAAGAAGGAATCAGATCTGGTCACACTGCAGGTGCTGGGAAGAGCACTTTTGGTTATCATCAAAGACTGAAAAAATAATACTAATTTCATTAACTTTAATCATACTTTGACTAAGGAATGGGGTGCATTCTTATCATGGTACTAGAAACCCAAAAGACTTGGATAAATGAAACCTGTAGAAGCATACAGTGACTGCAAAATCATTTTTGAGATTATCTTGCAGAATGACACTTTACCCTTCATGAAGGGGACCTATAAGATGTGTATTTTGAATGCTTTTGTTACAAAATATTTTACTAAATACCAAAGTCTGCACTTAATATGGGAAACCTTCCTCCTTACTTTATTAACACTCATATTTTTAAAGCAGATTTGCAAAAATCAATCTATGAGACCTCACCAACTTCCCAGTATAGCAACTTAACAGGAAATGTGATAGATTGTATTCTGTCTCAAAATTTTATTCCTGATCAAATCTGTGAGTCTGTTTAATTTTTGTAAACATTTCCTCATAAATGTGCACTGGATTATTTGTGAAAGTTTCTATCTTTGAGGTCTGATAATCAGTCCTGACATCAGGTCTTTGCATTTTTTTACATGCTTTTCCCATGTCAGTATGATTGTCTTGGTACTTTTTTTTGCCCCAAGAGTGTTGTGGTTAATTGGCTATTCTAAGCTATCTATATGTATATATACCATCTCTATCTATACATCTGTATGCAACTAGTTTGCTTTGCACACACACACACACACACACACACACACACATATATATATATATATGTGTGTGTGTGTGTGTATATATATATATATATATATATATATATTCACTTAAGAATATTGAAATACCATAATCTCAAAATTCAAAATACTGAGACCAAAATCCCGAAACAGGAAAATGCTGAAACCTGAAATCACTGATTCCCATAACATCGAAAAAAACAGCAAACCACCACTTACTACACCCCAATACAACAGCATACAAAAACAAATGTAAAACAAGTGATAATAAACTTCTTCAAGTATAAGCAGGGGGGAAAGCCCACCTGCACCCCCATGTGGGGTGCTGTACCCCCTGTGACAATTAGGGAGAGATGGGTGAAGGCTGCCAGCCTAGTCAAATAGAATTTGATACATAATTCTATCAACTATATAAATAAATGTAAAATACAAGCTTGTGTTTCTAAATGTAAGAAAACACTGTAAAATGTGAACTTCAAGATTGTTGCAACATTGCCATCTGCTGTAAGGAAAACCAAGCCAAGTACTTCAAATGTGTCTTTTTAAGTTGAAAAGATCTTATGAATCTCTTTAATGTTTTAAAATTTGGCTCCAGTGTGGCTGGATGAAGGTTTCATGCCCAATTTTTTAAGGCTAAAGTTTATGGCCAGATTTACATATGGAAGGCTCTTTATTGCTCGAGTTTCTGCTAGCGTGTATATGTGGAATGCCTTGTATTGTTATAAGTTCTGAACAGGTGTTAGATTGCTAAATAATGCAGTTTGTGGCCTGAGAACTCAGACCAGGTGTTAAGATGATGCAATATGAATACTGGGAAAACCTAAGTGTCAAAAATGATGTAATTTGGGAAGGGCCTAAAAGACATGTTAGTAATGTTTAAATACTATTTCTCACAAGAGACTGTGAACATTTTGACTTTGGACATCTAACTTATCAGCACTCTGCCTTGTGCTCACATGTAAGTTTTAGCACTGTAATTTCTTGTAGGAATAGTTAAAGCTAGTAAAGATTAATTAGGTATTTTTCTTTGAAATCAGACCTGTCCTACTGTATTATTTTAAGTTTCTGTGTGATCTCTGAACTCTTAGATATCTCTGTGGTGTAGTAGTTTTGTCTTGTGTTTTAATTATTTATTATTAAATATGTTTAAAACCTTCTACCTGTGGCTGATTTGAGTAGAGATAAGTTCTAGAGTACATTGCATATTTATGGAGGTTATTGTAATAGGCCACTCTAAAGTAAGCCTTGACTGTTAGTCATACTACCATTGAATATTAATATTGCACAGTAATAATTGGACACCCTTTTAAGGGCCTTTTAGTAGCTGATATTAACTGGGTGGTGGCAGTAATTACTACCGTATAGTCTGGGTAAAGGGGCACAGCTGGAGAATCTGTGTCAGCCTTTGCCAGGAGTGTCTATGAAGTTGTATAAATACTTATCTCAAAGTGTGTGTGTGTGTTGTGTCAGCTACTTGGCAGGGACATGAAGCACTGGTTGGACAGAGAGGGTACTGGAGGTTTTAGCTTGCCCAGTTAGGCTGAGACCTGGACCCTATAGCTGTGTCAGTGGGGAGTCTTATTGGAGACCTGGTGAGCAAGGGATCAACCAGCCCCAGACTGACTGTGATCTCTGTGTGCACTTAAGGGAAATTGTACTTTACTGTGTGTATTAGTTATCCTTTCCCCTCTTCTAGGAGACAATTTCCCTGGTGTTAGTGGTGAGGATTGATGCTCATTGATTGCTGGGCCAGGGCACGGTCGTCACACTCCCACACCCCCTGCTACTTAAATATATCAACTCCGAAATCAGACTACACAGAACAAAACAGCAAACATACCATTCCGTGCTTCATGGCTGCTTGTTTAAATTGCAAAAAAACTATCCGTAACCTTCTCTTAAAAACAGTATTTCCCTGCTAAAACACTACATATTACTATATATCTCTCCAATACTTACCGGAGTTTCACAGGTGACCTCAGTCATGTTCCCCTCATATTTACTATACTACAATGTAACACATCTTAAGGCCACAGCAACCAGTTTGCACATCTTAACAGTGTCTACACAGCTGATTCAACATTCTAAAACTCAACATTGTGATCTTTTAGCATAAGCATAATGCACTTCCAGGATTTTGGTCTCGATATTTTGAATTTTGAAAATATGGTATTTCAATATTCTAAAGTGAATCCGTATACACATATACAGTGTGTGTATACAGAAGTCTACTTCAGAATGTTGACCATTCAGAATGCCGTCTTTCATATGGCCGACACCATATGATCGACATTACGAAAGACCGACATCCTGAAATACCATTTACCTACCTGTAAACACAGTAAAACTGTGTTATGCAGGGGGCAAGCCCCCCCATACCCCCCACACCCTGCTACTTAAATATTCTCACTCTGAGATTGCACTACAGTGCAGGAAAGGGGAATCTCCCAGTCCCGCACTGTAGTAGGAGCTCCACTATCATTTGTTAGCCTTTCAAATGTCCGCTCATATGGTGTCAGCCATATGAGTTTCAAACATTTAAAAGTTCGAACAAATGAAGGGCTCCCATATATATATATACATATATATATATATATATATATATATATATATATATATATATATATATATGTAGATAGATAGATTTATGGGACTATGTAAGAAAATCAAAAGTTCAAAAGACTGAAAATCAAAATATCTAAAACTCGAAATATTGAAAATATTTTTAATGTAGGGGGCAAACCCACCCCACACCCCATACTAATTACATATACCAACTCCAAGATTGCACAACACTGGAGAAAAGGAAAATTCTATTTTCAATATTTTGAGTTTTAGATATCTTGGTTTTCATTTTTGTGAGTTTTTGATTTTCTGAAGGGGATCCAAAAAACACACACACACACACACACACACACACACACACACACACACACACACACACACACACACACACACATATATATATATATATATAAAACGTAGCAAAATATATAAAAGAAACGGAGCGAAACAGGTAGTCTTCTTGAATTAAAAAGAAAATAAACATTTATTCATGAATGATTAGCGCTTTCGCTTGAGAGCTTCTTCAGATCAATATAACATCCTTGGTAAAACAAACAATATATATATATATATATATATATATATATATATATATATATATATATATATATACATTTAAATTATTCAGACCAGTCAAATGAATAGAACAATTATTGCATTTAAAGACATATACTAAATGCATATTCGAACCTCATTTACACAAAGACATCTAGCCTTATGAAATAACAACTTGAAACATCCACATAAAATTTCAATAAAATGCATATAAGCCTCAAAGTATAAAAATATGTACTTTAAAAATCCATACTATTCATTTAATATAAGAATAATAATCCATAAAAATATACTATAAAAGTACATTCCTTATCATATAAAAATGAATCTGAAAAACTGTAATACCAATATATAATACTATCTTAAAAGGCTCAAATTTCATTCATAAATAGATGAATACTAAAAATATATATATAGTATTTTATTTGACATTCCTACATTTTTTCAATAAGGGCTTAATTGATGCCCTTTCATTTAAGCCTTTGCCTCTGTCCGCTCTCAATATGACAATCCAGTTGTTCTCCCTGTACTCCATATGATTTCTAATATCTCCCTCACGTGTATTAGGTGGAATGACTTCTAAAGCTTTAAATGTAAAGCGGTGTGTATCACCACAACACATAATATGTTTAGCTAAAGCGTTATGCTCTAGATTTTTTTAATGTGATAGATATGTTCATGTATCTGGTCCTTGAATGATCTATTCATTTTGCCAACATAAAAGGAGCAGCAAGTCTCGCATACAGCTAAATATACAAGATTAGATGTTCTACAATTGGCTATTGCTGATATCATAAACTCCTCTTGTAAATCAGGATGAAGGAAGTATCTAGAGGTGTCTATATATGTACAAAAATTACAGTTCCCACATGGTCTAGTACATCCATCATTTGAGTAATCTTTCTTGTTATGTGGATAGCATAGCAATCTCTTCAGATTTCTCTTATTTCTATATAGGAACTGTGGTTGTTCACCAACTATCCTTTTAATGTCATCTACTTGCAAAATAGACCAATTCTTACAAATAATGTCCCTAATGTCTCTATTATCAGAGGTGTAAAATGCTGGAACTTTGACAAAGGAATGTGTAGTTAGAATATTCCTTTGTCTGTTAGGTATAGCAGGACCAAAATATGGTGCTGCTATATCATTACGCAAGGTGGGAATGTTATTGTAACTCTTTATTGATGAGATCTAGTATGCATCCAACATATGTCTTTAGGAACATCATTAAGGGCCAAGGTATGAGGGCTTCAAGACTTAATCCCTCAGACGATGGTTTCTCTGAAGAACTAAATCAACTGAAAGAAAAATTTCTAAGCAGAGGTTATAGGGACCATGAAATAAGTGAACATTTGAGGGAGGTTCCCACCTTGCGTAATGACATAGCAGCACCATATTTTGGTCCTGCTATACCTAATAGACAAAGGAATATTCTAACTACACATTCCTTTGTCAAAGTTCCAGCATTTTACACTTCTGATAATAGAGAAATTAGGGACATTATTTGTAAGAATTGGTCTATTTTGCAAGTAGATGAGAACATTAAAAGGATAGTTGGTGAACAACCACAGTTCCTATATAGAAATAAGAGAAATCTGAAGAGATTGCTACGCTATCCACATAACAAGAAAGATTACTCAAATGATGGATGTACTAGACCATGTGGGAACTGTAATTTTTGTACATATATAGACACCTCTGGATACTTCCTTCATCCTGATTTACAAGAGGAGTTTATAATATCAGCAATAGCCAATTGTAGAACATCTACTCTTGTATATTTAGCTGTATGCAAGACCTGCTGCTCCTTTTATGTTGGCAAGACAAATAGATCATTCAAGGACCGGATACGTGAACATATCTATCACATTAGAAAAAATCTAGAGCATAATGCTTTAGCTAAACATATTATGCATTGTGGTGATACACACCGCTTTACATTTAGAGCTTTAGAAGTCATTCCACCTAATACACGTGAGGGAGATATTAGAAATTATAAGGAGTACAGGGAGAACAACTGGATTGTCATATTGAGAGCGGACAGAGGCAAGGGCTTAAATGAAAGGGCATCAATTAAGCCCTTATTGAAAAACGTAGGAATATCAAATAAAATACTATATATATATATTTTTAGTATTCGTCTGTTTATGAATGACATTTGAGCGTTTTAAGATAGTACTATATATTAGTATTAGAGTTTTCAGATTCATTTTTGTATGATAAGGAATGTACTTTTATAGTATATTTTTATGGATTATTATTCTTATATTAAATGAATAGTATGAATTTTTAAAGTACATATTTTTATACTTTGAGGCTTATATGCATTTTATTGAAATTTTATGTGGATTGTTTCTAGTTGTTATTTCATAAGGCTAGATGTCTTTGTATAAATGAGGTTCAAATATGCATTTAGTATATGCCTTTAAATGCAGTAATTGTTCTATTCATTTGATTGGTCTGAATAATTTAAATGTATATATATATATATATATATATATATATATATATATATATATATATAGGTTCATAGGTTCATAGGTTCATACTAGGCTATCTGCCCTAGGGCATTTATAAGCCTAGCCAGAATGTGTTTGGTTTCGCCACCCATTTTAAATTTATTTTGCTATGCCTTTTTTTGAGGTTAGTATACTGTGCCTCTGTCTAACAGTGACACAGAAGTGATATCCGGGGTAAACCTATGATCTCCCATCCACTCATCAAGATTCCTCTTGAAGAGAGTCAATGAGGGACTCTGCCTAACCTGGACTGGGATTTTATTCCAGAGTGAAGGGAGCCTCTGGGTTATGAATCTGTCCCTCCAGCATGTCCTATTTATTTCAGTGCTGAGGTTCAAGTCTCTCGAGCGCGTAGCTCGATGGGATTTGGATTTTCTGAGGTGCAGCATGTCCATTAATTCCGGGTTGGACATGGCTTTATATGTCAGGCACAGATCGCCTCTGAACAGGTGGTATGCCACTGAGTAAAGCTGGAGTTTCTTTAACCGGGCAGCATATGGCATCCGTTTGAGCTCTTTGATCCTCTTGGTGAGGTACTTTTGGGATCTTTCCAGTTGCTGCAGGTGTCTGGTAAGGTACATCCCAAAAGGGGCAATGAATTCAATTAGGGCCTGATGAGGGATGAGTAAAGAGGCACGATGACCTCCCCTGACCTAGATGTGAATCCCTTCATGATTAGGTGGGCTATATAAAATGTTTTTCTAACCACTTTGGCCACGTGGTTGTCAAATGAGAGATTGCTATCAACTTGGGTCCTCAGGTCCCTAATTACTTCTTCTGTACTTAATGGGTTACCACCTATGTGGTAATTTGTGGGTACTTTGTTTTTGCCAAAGAGGATGACTATACACTTTTTGGCATTTAGCTTGAGGATATGGCTCTGGCACCAGTTGTCTGTTTCTATGAGGCCCTTTTGGAGGATGCTTGTGTCGGCTGGAGAGTCGATTATGGCACCCAGTTTGCAGTCATCTGCGAACTTGGTCAGCCACAGTCCTTCCATGTTGGCCTGTACCTCCAAGAAATATATACCGAACAAGAGAGGTCCCAGGACTGAGCCTTGTGGGAAACCACTTGTAACTGGTTTGGAGTCTGACATGGCTCCAGCAATTCTAACCATGTGGGTTCTGTCCTTGAGCCAGTTTGCAATCCATCTAGTGACATAGGGGTTTATATTTAAGCTGGTGAGCTTATCTATAATGCCCGAGTGGGGTATTGTATCGAAGGCTTTTGCGAGGTCCAGGTAGGCTGTGTGGACCACCTTCCCCTCATCAATGGCCTTGGTGACTGTTTCAAAGAAATCAACCAGGTTTAAGAGGCAGGATCTGCCCTTAACAAAGCTGAACTGTGTAGGATCCAGTGTCTGTAGGTCCCCAATATCTTTATTTATGAGGTCCTTGATGATCCTTTCCATAGCTTTGCAGACCAAGCTAGTCAGGCTTATGGGCGATAGTTTCCAGGATCCGTTGAGGCACCACCTTTATGGAGAGGGACCACTGTTGCTGTACACCACTCTTTGGGCACATATCCTGTAGTAAGGCTGAGATTGAACAGTAGTTTTATGTTTGGGTTTAGCTCTTCTTGGAGTTCATGTAGGACGCAGCCAGGGACACTGTCTGGTCCCATTGATGCTGTGTTTTTTGCTTTGGAGAGGGCGGCTCTTACCTGAGCATCTGAGATGTCAGGGGGACAGCACTCTGCTGGGATAGATATTTGCCCTTTTGGTGGGGAGGGGGGGAGAAGATTGCGCTGAACCTGTCAGCTAGGATGTTGGCAATATCTGTGGGTTCAGTGTATTTTTTGTCATTTTGGACTAATTCTGAGCATATCTGGGAATTACCACCCAGGTTCCTAACATAACTAAAGAAAGCCTTGTGATTATCCTTAGTGTCCTGTGCAATTTGTCTCTCGAAGCTGGCCTTAGACAATTTTATGAGTGCCCGTAGTTTTTTGCTAATACTGATCAGTGATGCCTTCCCTTTTTGGGATTTTGCTCTATCATTTAGTAGCTTCCTCCTTCTATTGTATACTTTGTTTATGGCTGGGGTCCACCAGACAGGACGTCTGCCTTTGGAGGATTGGGTCTTGGTTTTATTTAGGATCGCATGATCCATGCATTCCTGAAGGTGTTCATAGAATGCGTTTATAAAGGATTCTGCGGTCTGGGCCATATTTTCCACAGGCCCGGGGGCTTTGAAGGATTCCACCTTGGTTTTGAGGAGTATGAAATTTGCTTTAGAGAAGTTTTTCACTGTGGTTTTCTGGGCAGGGGGTGGGGTCGGGATGTGAATATCCAGTGATATTAGTTTATGGTCTGATCTTACCAGTAAGGGATACACTTCTGGTCTGGAGCATAGAGTCCCCATGTTAGTGATGGTCAGGTCCAGTATGTTTTCCCCTCTTGTGGGAGTGGTAACAAGTTGTTCCATAGCATTTGAGTTTATAAATTCTAGGAACCTTTGGGCTAGGGTGTTGGAGGTAGAGTAATGCTCCCAGTCTATGTTTGGGTAGTTGAAGTCACCCAATATAATGGTGTTTGGAGAGACCTTCATATTTTCCAGTGTTCTCAGGAAGGCTGAGTGGGGTTCCTGGGTTTGGGAAGGTGGTCTGTAGCAGGCTATAAACTGGAAGGCAGTTTTACCCACTGTTAGTTGCACATGGATAGTCTTTGATGCTTCGTGCTTTGCCACCAACCTTGAGGTGTGGGTATCTTTGATGAATATTGATACTCCCCCTCCTTTTGTGGTTCAGTCCAAGTTTTGGGGCCGAAAAGCATGGTATGAGGTATAACCTGGTAGTGCTGTGGTGCTCTCGGGAGCCCTGAACCAGGTTTCTGTTACTGCACAGATATCAATGTTCTCCATGCTAAGGAGAGTTTTGAGTGCGTGCATCTTGAGGTTTAGACTTCTGGCATTGAATAGCATTACTCTTAGTTTCTTATCCCTTGTGATACCTATGGAGGTGGGTTTGTCTTTTGAGCCTTGCCTAAAAAAGGCACTATGGGGGTAGCAAGAGCCTTTGCCAATATCCAAAAGCCCAGGGGTGACAGGAGCAAGCCATCCCTATCGAAGCATCGTGTCTTGTCGAGCATATCATCCCAAGCTGACAGGCACTGGATCCCCTTTGAATGACACCAGTACTTAAGCCAATTGTTGAAATTGATCATCGTGTCTTCATATTGTGGCATCATTCTTGGTGAGGGTAAGATGCTACTCAAGGTCAGGGTCATACCGGCCTGGGCTACATGCTCAGAGAGCTCCTTTATGTCTCTTTTCAAGTAGTCCAGGGAGGTACATCTCAGGTCATTCACACCAGCATGTACAATGACTGAGTCATATTTGTACTTGCCTTGGAGTGACCTGAGTGCTTGTGTTATGTGGCAGATCCTAGCGCCCGACAGGCTGCTCACCGTGACCCTCTCCTTGTTCAGCCTGGTAAGCGGGACGTCAGTGTGCCTGACGATAGAGTCACCTATTACAAGTGTATCAGGTGTGTTGTTTAGTCTTAAGGGCTGTGACTGTTCGGCACACTGGCTTTGTGAGATATGTGTTGCACGTGTTTTGTTTTGGGGTAGCGGTTGCTTGGGTGTCTGCTTTGGAGGTCTCTGCTGCTTAGGCAGATCTTTATTTAGAGCCTCCGAGTATGTTTCTGTGTGATTATGTGTTTGGTTTGCTGTCGTGGTAGGTCTATGTGAGACTGGAATTATAGTGAGTGTGGTTTCCTTCTCCTCCTGACTGGTTATGCCAGTACTGAGTTGAGAGAGCTTAGCCTCCAGTTTGGCTATATGGTTGCATCTCTCACATGTGTTGGAATTTGTTGGGAGGAGGAGAGGGTTGTCTGTGTACATGAGGCAGTTGTAACATTGCCTCAAGATTCCCAGATTCATCAGCTGGACCGGAGAGGAGAGTGACAACTGACCTTTGGACATGCTAGAATAATATTGGGAATTCCTTAATAATTGAAAACAAGGGCCAGTGGGGATTGAGGCTGTAGTGCTTTTAATTTTTATTGCTGACTTATATAATTGCTTTAGTGAGCAAGTGCCAGGTAACTTAAGTGCAATGTGTTACAGGTAACTTACATGCAAAAACGACAAACAGTAACTTTCTTTCAAGTGAAACAAGGAAATAAGTACAGTAAGCAATGCAGATATCACTAGTGATCCACAGAAGCACTGAGAAGCTGCATATTAGGTGGAATTAGCGTTCCAGGGAAATAACAAGCAAACAAGCATATAAACAAAGCTAGATTCAGCAGGCCTGGATCTAGTCTATGCTACAGCAAACAAGGTGTACCAATTTCAGTAAGATACAGTTCAAATATTCAGGCACTATAAACCTCTAACCAGAAATTCCCAGCTCAGAAGGGCAGAGTCCAGCCTCTTCTCCCACAAGAGTGCAGACCACAAACCTTCTTAATGTAAAATAACTGGCCTGAAGCCCAAGTGCTTAAACCAGAACTAATACACTTTAAGAATAACAGACACTGGGCTCTCAATCAGCAGTTCCCAACTTAGAAGGATGAAAGCTACCTGTCCTGCCACCACAGTGCATGCCACAAACCTTCCTAATGTAAAACAACTGGTCTGAAGCCCAAGTGCTTAATCCAAAAGACTTAGAATGATAGCTACACTTTAATCAAGTTACTACCAAGCAGTAATAAACACAATTGAATACTTTAGAGAATGCCTGGATTAGTGCTCAAGTTACACAAACAAAGCTAGACCCAGCAGGCCTGAATCCAGTCTATGCCACAGCAAACAAGGTGCACCAACTTCACTAAGAAACAGTTCAGATATGCATGCACTATAAGCCTTTAACCAAAAATTCCCAGCTCAGAAGGGCAGAGTCCAGCCTCTCCTCCCACAAGAGTGCAGACCACGAACCCTCTTAATGTAAAATAACTGGCCTGAAGGCCCAATTGCTTAAACCAGAATCAATACACTTTTAGAATAACAGACACTGGGCTCTCAATCAGCAGTTCCCAACCTAGAAGGATGTAAGCTACCTGTTCTGCCACTACAGTGCAGACCACAAACCCTCTCAGTGCAAAACAACTGGTCCGAAGCCCAAGTGTTTAAACCAAAAGGCTTAGAATGAGTTACACCAAGCAGTAATAAATAGAATTGAGTACTTTTAAGATGATGCAAAAGTAAAATAAAGTAGGTAGAAACACAAGTACAGTAAAAGCAGATGATTTTTTTTTTCTGAACAAGTGCTGAGATCAAAGAAACAGATTTGAGTGCTGAAACTAGAAAACTGGCTAGTTATAAGAAAAGAAAACTAAGCTAGAAGGCTTCCCTCCAACACAGAAGGGCTTGGGGGCTCAAAAGCCTACAAATAGTCTATACCTCTTAACAGGAAAGGCAGGAAACAAGCTTAATTTTTTTTCTGTTTCCCAGATGCTCTCTATGTACACAGTAGGAGTGCCTGAAATCAGAATATGATCTCACTGCACTCAGTTGAATGAGCAAATGAGATGGGCCCAGAAGGAGTATCCAAACACAAATTTACAAGAGGGGCGGGCAGTTTCAAGGCCACTAAGATTAACACCAAAACAAAAACAGGGAGGGTGGGTGGGACTAACTGAAGAGCAGAGTCAAAACTTCCAGTTCAGTTAATATTCCTGCAACACAGTTAAAATCAATTTAAATACTGTATTTGTTTGAAAAAAATGTGCAGATAAAGGTACTTAAATTCTCTTATACGTCCAGTTGAATAGAGCAAGTTCTTAGCCAGCCAAAGCTGAGGTTTTTAAGCAGAAAATATTTCACACTGTACCACTTAGATAGGCAAGGACAGGAAATCAAAAAATGTGGCTACCCCCACACCTGTAATTACTAGCAAATAGCAAAATTCAGCAAACACTGACTAACTTCCAGTTCAGTTAAGATTCCTGCAACACAGTTAAAATCAATTTAAATCCTGTATTTTTTTTTTTAAAAAGTGCAGATAAAGGTACTTAAATTCTCTTATATGTCCAGTTGAATATAGCAAGTTCTTAGCCGGCCAAAGCTGAGGTTTTTAAGCAGAAAATATTTCACATTGTACCAATTAAATAGGCAAGGACAGGAAATCAAAGAATGTGGCTACCCCCACACCTGTAATTACTAGCAAATAACAAAATTCAGCAAACACCGACTAACTTCCAGTTCAGTTAATATTCCTGCAACACAGTTAAAATCAATTTAAATACTGTATTTTTGGGAAAAAAAAGTGCAGATAAAGGTACTTAAATTCTCTTATACGTCCAGTTGAATACAGCAAGTTCTTAGCCAGCGAAAGCTGAGGTTTTTAAGCAGAAAATATTTCACACTGTACCACTTAAATAGGCAAGGACAGGAAATCAAAGAATGTGGCTACCCCCACACCTGTAATTACTAGCAAATAACAAAATTCAGCAAACACTGACTAACTTCCAGTTCAGTTAATATTCCTGCAACACAGTTAAAATCAATTTAAATCCTGTATTTTTTTTTTAAAAAAGTGCAGATAAAGGTACTTAAATTCTCTTATACGTCCAGTTGAATATAGCAAGTTCTTAGCCGGAAAAAACTGAGGTTTTTAAGCAGAAAATATTTCACACTGTACCACTTAAATAGACAAGGACAGGAAATCAAAGAATGTGGCTACCCCCACACCTGTAATAACTAGCAAATAACAAAATTCAGCAAACACTGACTAACTTCCAGTTCAGTTAATATTCCTGCAACACAGTTAAAATCAATTTAAATACTGTATTTTTTGAAAAAAAGTGCAGATAAAGGTACTTAAATTCTCTTATACATCCAGTTGAATACAGCAAGTTCTTAGTCGGCCAAAGCTGAGGTTTTTAAGCAGAAAATATTTCACACTGTACCACTTAAATAGGCAAGGACAGGAAATCAAAGACTGTGGCTACCCCCACACCTGTAATTACTAGCAAATAACAAAATTCAGCAAACACTGACTAACTTCCAGTTCAGTTAATATTCCTGCAACACAGTTAAAATCAATTTAAATACTGTATTTTTTTGAAAAAAAAAAGTGCAGATAAAAGTAAAGTGCAGATAAAAGTACTTGTTTGAGTTTTACCAAGGATGTTATATTGATCTGAAGAAGCTCTCAAGCAAAAGCACTAATCATTCATGAATAAATATTTATTTTCTTTTTAATTCAAGAAGACTACCTGTTTCGCTCCATTTCTTTTACATATTTTGCTACGTTTTATATTCTTTCACATTTCAGTAATGGAGCATTTATTCAGTTAGTTGGCAGTGAACTTTCTATTTTTGATATATATATAAATATATATATATATATATATATATATATATATATATATATATATATTGTTGTGTCTTTTGGCTTTTCCCGGTTAGGGGTCACCACAGCGGAACTCCAGTCCTCTAATGATTGGCAGTAGATTTTTACGTGCCGAGTTGCCAGCCCTGATGCACAACCTTCAACGAAGGTACTCCCATTCACGCATGTCTCCACACAGAAGATGCTCTAGCTGAGAATCAAACGGGACAAGATCTTACTGTGAGGCGACAATGCTACCGCAGCACCACCACCACACACACACACACACACACACACACACACACACACACACACACGCACACACACACGTGCACACACACACACACATGTGCGTACCACATTTAATCTAAAACACCCAATGTGAATGTACCCATGTGCCAAGAAACAACTTTAGTACCATCAAAAATCTATCTTCAAAAAAATAAATAAATAAAACAACAAATTATTTTGGGGGTTCTCTTCCAGCTCCCCACATCTCTTGTTAATTATATATACAAACTCCAAGATCACACAGACACAGGGTAAGGGGAAATTTCCCAACTCCTGGATTGGAATGATCTCACCTACCTGTCGATCAGCTGCCTACTCAACCATATGCTGTCTACTCGAAAGCTGTATTATCCTAACAAACACTTGCTATACTTACTAGAATCAGTATAGATCTATATATCTATCTATCTATCTATCTATCTATCTATCTATCTATCTATCTTTCTATTTATATGCTTTTAACCCTGATCTTGTGGTATAGTTCATGGCTGAAAAACAGTCTACAAGGGACCAATTAACTCACCTAGTTAAACAAGTAAATAAATTAAATAGCATTAAATGAAGTCCAACATTTTTACATCAAATTTGCAAAACACTGTCTACAAGGCTTCATTTCTCAAATCACTGTAATGTCTGTACACATTTCTATCCCAAAATATGAGTTTGGATAGGAGGTGTTATTCTAGATGGTTGTGATATGACTTTCAAAGAAGGAAATGCTCAGTGAATTTGATGAAGACTCAGAATGTGAGGGTTCTGAAAATACTATAAAAATGTTATTTACTATGAACGTTATTGGCCTGAATCTAATCTGGTGGACATCTCAATGCATCCTTACTATATTTCAACATTTTACAACAAAACTGTGACATTTCATCTATAAGTCCTTATCTCATCTTAAGACCCTTGCCCCTCCAAAATTCATGTTTGGTGCTGCTTTTCCACGTCTCTCCCCAAGTCTCACAAATTGATGTTTGTTTCCTGTTCCCATTGTGACATTCACATGCAGACTTCATATCTTATGTTATTACCCCCTTCTACCACCACACCTCCCAAATTTCTGTCCATTGCTCATTCCATGGGTCACTGTCCTCATCTGCTGAATCCAAACTTAGTTCTCATTCTTTAAAGAGCTACAATTATTGTTGGATCCTCATCACTCTGGGAGGGATTTCTTAATAATATCCAATTATTGGCCTTATGGCTTTCAGTCTTCCTATCTATCTATCCGTATTCATTTCTTGTTAGTTTCTTGGTGCCTTTTCACCTATGAAACACCTGCTGACTCAGTGGCTACTGTAAAGTATGTCTGCTTATAGCCTTTCTTTTGCCTTTGTGCTTGTACTCATTGTCAGTGTCATGACTAAAAGGAGTCTATAAGGTCAGTCTATTGATCAAATTATCAAATAGTGAAGAAGCTAGTCATAAATATTTTGCAGAATGTATACTAATATTATAAGTGCATTCATTCTTTAACAATATTTAAAATGTCTGGTTCTAGAAGTTCTAACTATTATTAAAGAATAAAAGTGCTATAATACACAGTGTCAGAAGCATTATCTTGGGTGTTGTTTGGTTATTTAGTCAGCTTATGGTTAGTGTCTTCTGAAAATTACCTGTTTGTTGTTCAAATTCTGAACTGTTGTCAAGTTTATCTGTAAAAGGAATTATTTAACTTAATTATTCCAAGTAAAAAATGTTATTATTCAACTTTAAATTGTTGTTGGTAATTTATGCATTTGCTTTTAAGTATATTGCCTTTTACTTATTTCCTTTCAGCTGTGTGGTATTCATCGTCTGAGGCATAACTAGTCAGAGATAGTTGCTACCATGTAGGTATTTAAAGGCTGGCTTATTTTAAAGGAAACACGTGCTTGTTTTGTCAGTTTGGGTTATAAACACAGGGTGGTGATTGTTGAGTTGCCATTTACTCCCCATTCTTGAAACTTTTTTTTTTCTGTATATGTAAAATACTTGTGGTTATGTTTTATATACTAAATGTAAGACTACACTGGAAAGCACTGGCCATAATCTGTAGTTGATGAAATCCTGAAGAGCCGGTGAGGACTACCCTGAACTGTAGCTGTATAATGTAAAGGTCATTGGGGTCAGCTGTCCTTGTCTCTTACCAAAGACGCACATTTACTGGGTAAGATGAATTGATAATTGCATATTAACTACTACCTGTAGTGGATTTGAACCTCATATTGCTGGTTCTGTCTTGTAAATTGCTAATAGCAATTATGTGAGCGATAACATCTGTATTAAGTACAGCAGCAGCACTATTACAAGTAATACTACTTTTAAATGCAATAATTGCAGTGCCTTT
>NC_056728.1:852911980-852926980 GCF_019279795.1 Protopterus annectens | reverse complement strand
TGCAAAAATTCATTAATTGACTTCCAGTATTTTTTCAACTTCATACAGTCATAAAACATATGAGCCCAGTCAGCATTAATTTCTACATTACATCTCTTACATAGATTATCTTTATTATTAATTTTATTCATCATCAAAGGTGTATAAAAAGATCTATGTAAAAATTTCCATGTATAAAGTCTCCAGACAATGGAAGATGTAGTTCTATAAGCAGATTCCAATATATATTGTTTATCTTGTTGAGTTGGTGGGTCCCCATTAACAGAGGTGAAATAATTCCAGTATGAATCTACATTGTAAAAAGTTTCTTGTCTGATAATTTTATGTATATATGAAAGTTTACCTTTATCAGAAACTTTATGCTGTAAATTTATTATCAAGTAATCAATCAGTTTTGGAATAGATTCTTTAACTGTTATAGACATTAGATCTATTCTATCAATGAGATGTTGTCTAAAGATCTGAACCTCTAACCAGCAAGTTTCTCTTAGATCAAATTCTTGTTTTAAGAAATCTAGATTTTTAACTTTATTATCAGATATCAGCTGATACCAGTACTTTAGATTATTATCTATAGCTAAATGAGCTCCTTCAGAAGTAGATGACATAAGCATACCCTGAGTATAAATTATAGGAATACAATAAAATTCCATTCCCTATACTTAGGGTGCATGAATATAAAGTTACGATAACTAATAATAATATTTAATGGGTAACAGACCATATGTTTAGGTGTAATAGGTGAGGTACAAAATTCCTTTAGCAACCACAACATGGAGTTATTTATAATCATATTTTTATGTGTTAAGGAGATTTTCATGAAGTGTATACTAATTAGCTCCCAATAATCTTTCCATTTACATATGACCGATCTATTAATAAAGTAATAACTTTTATAATAGAAGAGATAATATATAAATTAAAGTCTGGAAAAGAAATACCCCTTGAGACCAGCTATTAGTATGTTTCTTTAATGCAATCCTAGGTCTATTAGGTGCCCATAAGAAATTTAACATTAGTGTATTCAGTTTCTTGATAGTTATTTTTGTAGGTGAAAGTATTATTGATTGTATTAAGTATAAAATCTTGGGGAATATTATCATTTTAATAATTGTAAGTCTCTCCTCCATAGTAAAAACATATTATTCCAGGTATTAAAAGATTTTGTATATTAAGAAAACAGGTATTATAGTTATTATATATAATAGATTTAATATCTTTAGATAGTATTATACCTAAATAAGTTATCTGACCTGAGTTGGGTACATATTTAGTAAAATCACTAATGAGAGTATTTTTCGTGTATATATAGGTAGTATTTTAGTTTTTCTTCATTGAATATTAAACGAGAAATACGTTTAAAATTCATCATTTTATCAAATAAAGACTGCATAGAAGAATTAGATCCTGCTGATGTAATTAAACATCATCTGCAAAAAGTTGAATTTTGATGTTGTATTTTCTTCTATTTCAAAACCCTCTATGTCAGTACTGTTTCTAATCAAATCCATTACTAAAGTGAATAATAGTGGAGAAAGTGGACATCCACCTTTAAGAATGGGTATTTTTGTGAAACATATGTTCCTACCTTAATATAAGCCAGTGTTCCTTTGTATAAATGCTCAATTAAATTTACAAATGCATCAGAGAAATTTGTGCATTTCAGTAAGGTAAACAGATAGTCCCAACTTACTGAATCAAATGCTGAACCTATATCAAGACTAATAAGTGTTAAATCTTTCTTTTTCCTATTTGCAAAATCAATTAATGTTAAAGTTCTTCTTATATTATCAAAAGTATTTCTATTTACAATGAAGCCCGTCTGATCTATGTCTATAATGCGGGGATAATTGTCTTCAATCTATCAGCAAAAATACTCATAAACATTTTATAATCAACATTAAGTAATGAGATGGGTCGATATGAAGAACATCTAGTTGGATCTTTATTAGGTTTTAAAATTGGTGAAATAAATGTATATTGCCAAGATGGGGGGGGTTATTAACTCAGTTTGGGCCAGAATAAAAACCTTATATATTAATGAATATGTAGTTTTAGAAAGGATTTTATATATCTCTGGTATAATACCATCATTACCTGCTTTGTTTGATTTAAGCTTATTTATTTGTGTAATAACTTCTGTATATGAAATACTCTTGTCCAATAGTTTAATCTGTTGTTTATTAAGCTTTTTATTCATGTTTGTGGTTATAAACTCCTTTATTTTATCTTTAGGTTCCATGTTAATGTTGTTATGGTTAATCTTGTGAAAGTGATTTCTAAATCCAGTATTTCTGGTATACTAGACACATTCTTCTTTTCCTTAGAGAAAAGATTTCTTTGATATGGTTTTGTTTATTCAATCTTTTTGTTTTATTTTTAAGTCTATGTAAGTATTTGGGGCTTATTGAATAAGACAACTTGTATTTCTCTAAAGTTATTTTAACTTTATGAGTTAAAATTTCTTTGTATTTCTCATTTAGTTTGTTTATTTCTTCAATAACTTTCTTGTCCATAATATTTTCTTTGTTATTATGCTTATAAGAGTCCAGTTTACTTTGAATATCTAACAATTCCTTATCCCAAGATTTCCTTTTGTTATTATACCATCTGATACTTTGTCCATATAGATATGATTTTAAGGCATCCCAAACATAGACAATGGAGACTTCAGGAGTATTATTTATGTCTAGAAAATGTTGTACTTCTGAAAGTATATATTCTTTATAGTCTTTTAGCTGAGTTAAGTATGCTGGTATCCTTTTGATCTGAACATTATGAGTATTTTTATCATGAATTCAAAAACAATTGAGTTATGATCAGATATAGGACATGAAATGATTTTGGAATTAATTAAATCTGTTACCATCTGGTTAGAAATAAAGACCCTATCTATTTTTGAATAAGTTTTGTATCTGTTAGAAAAAAGGTGTATGGTAATGATTTTGACTCTATCTGATTATTAATATCATTCAAATGATAAGAATTAGCAAAATCATTTAAATGTTTTGCATTAGATGTAATTCTTCTTTTCTTTATAGTGGTAGTATCACTTTCATGTAGTATACAATTAAAATCACCAGCTAAAATAATATCCCCTATAGAGAATGATATGATCTTATCAATATGATGTTTCACTGTATTAATACCAATTCCAGGTATCCAATATACATTAATTAAAGTGTAAGTCTTCCCATTAATTTGTATTGTAACCATACAAAACATTCCTTTGTCATCCTGATAAGACTTAATGGTTTTAGGAATGGGCATACTTTTATTCCATAAAATAGCCACTCCTCTTTTTCTGAGTGTGCTCTGAACTAACCAATACTGTATACTTATTAGTGGCTAGTTTATCAATATCTTTTTCAAGAGATGGGTTTCTTGCAGGAAGACTAGATTGGCCTTGTGTAGATTAATGTATCTTATTAGGCTTGCCCTTTTACACGGATTATTCAATCCATTAATGTTTAAAGAAATTCCTTTTAAAGATGTCATTTGGCATTTTTAAAACTCAAGAATCTTATGATCGAAATAACAAATAACCAGATAAATAATGTTACATCTCCTCTTTTAGGTGTACCTTTAAATATAGCTGTATTTATTAAATCTCTTATGGGATTTTGTATAGGATTCAATTTTGTTTGTAGTGACAATGAGTGTACAAAATATATTGTGGATGTCAAAACTATATACATATAACAATGAACAAGTGAAAATAATGTAAGGATTAAACCTTGCATCCGAGTTGAAAACTCCAACTTAGAGCAGTATTTACTACTCAAGTTAACCCCTACCCTAAGCAGCAGTACCTCAGCTACCACCTTATCAATTTAATACTAGTTATATTTAACTGAGGTTAACAGTTTTCAATTCAATTATCTATCAAGACAAAACTACACATTTGGTAAAACAGCATCATATAAACTAAAATAAACTTTTTTTTTCCTTTTTAAAAACTGTTCATACTATTATATAGATCTATGTAATATATAACACTTGTATTCTAATAGCATTCAAATAATCTTAATGTTAGAAATCAAGAGGAGAGAAAATTATGTTCTAACATTCATTTAAATCAAAAACTTTGGCTAATATGATTCAGACATTACATGCATTAAGATGTATCTATTTTCTGTCATGTGAATTCTATCAACAGCTTCCAAAAAATCTTGAATTGTTTGTATATGAGCATTTACTTAAACTCATTATTGTCAATAGAGTAAAATATTGTATTCATAAAATTATTATAAATCATATTGCATAGTTATGCAGATTCTCAGAAACACCTCGTTATTACCTAAAAAAAAAAAAAAAAAAAGCCATCGCACACATAAACACAGACACACACACATACATATACACATACACATATACACACACACACATCCACACACACACACACACACACACACACACACACACACACACACACACACACACACACATACATATACACATACACATATATACATACATACACACACACACACACACATATATATATATATATATATATATATATATATATATCTGATCTCACTGAGTTGTGTCTTTGTAGAGCACAATCCTACTTGTTGTCCCTAGAATAAATCTGTCTGCTTTATACAAAATAATGCACAGCAAACACATATTAGTAACCAGATTTTACAATCATGCTAACCTACTGCTTTAAAATATATCACATGACATTTCTTCCAGAATAGAGTTATAAGATTATTTATGCTTGTCAATCAGATGAATTAAATGAGTTATAGTAAAGTATATGTTTGGGACACAAGTTTTAACACAGATTATTATGCTACTGTTGAGTAGATTTTCAAAAACATTTAAATAAATGTTTCATTTTCTATGCCTTCTAAAATAAGATATTTACTTGCTACAAGAAACTACATCATCTAAACTCATCATAACTGACATATTTTATGAACAGAGTATTTTCCTGAATCTGTGGTGTGTCAGTGTGATAACCTTGTCAATGTTTATACTAACTGCTTTCAGTTTCTCTGTGAAAATTCTGTGAGTGAAGCTTCTGAGGAAACTCATGGACACTATGCATGAGACAGCCCACATCCCAGATTGTCTCCCTTAACATTTAAACTTATTAAAACTTGTGGCAAACATTCATTTTGTCAATAGAGTAAAATATTGTATTTATAGAAATTATTATAAATCATATTAGATAGTTATGCAGATTCTCAGAAAAAAAGCCATCACACTCACACACACACACACACATACACACACACACACACACACACACACACACACACACATATATATATATATATATGATCTCACTGAGTTGTGCCTTTGTAGAGCACTGTCCTACTTGCTGTCCCTAGAATAAATCTGTCTGCTTTATACAAAATAATGCACAGCAAACACATATTGGTAACCAGATTTTACAATCATGCTAACCTACTGCTTTAAAATATATCACATGACATTTCTCCCAGAATAGAGTTATAAGATTATTTATGTTTGTCAATCAGATGAATTAAATGAGTTATAGTAAAGTATATGTTTGGAACACAAATTTTTAACACAGATTATTATGCTGCTGTTAAGTAGATTTTCAAAACATTTAAATAAATGTTTCATTTTTATGCCTTCTAAAATAAGACATTTACTTACTACAAGAAACTACATCATTTAAACTCATTATAACTGACATATTTTATGAACAGAGTATTTTTCCTGAATCTGTGGTGTGTCAGTGTGATAACCTTGTCAATGTTTATACTAACTGCTTTCAGTTTCTTTGTGAGAATTCTGTGATTTGAAGATTCTGAGGTAACTCAAGGACATTGTGCATAAGACAGCCCACATCCCAGATTGTCTCTCTTAACATTTAAACTTATTAAAAACTAGTGACAAACATTCATTTAGCAGTGTAAATGCATCTAAACATGACAGAACCTCCACAATGTATTCCACAGATCATCACAGCCTCTATGCAAGTGAAATTAAACTCAAAATTACCAACAAGTAATAAAACTCAGCATTCTTCTCCCAACTCAATTTTCATACAAATCCTATTATTCACTGTGCCCACACAGTCAAAAGCATTTCTATATATTAATAAAGAAAAGAAAAGAGAGTAGAAAATAAAAGGGAGTGAGGCAGAAATAAAAAAATGTAAGAGAAAGCTGTAAGAAGTATATACAATGGAATGTTACTTACTGTTTATATTAATAGAGTTAAAAATAAAACATATTATTTACTCTTATTTAGTTCTGATTATTATTAGTTAAAGCATGACAGATTATTTACAAACAAGCATAAGCAGTATAATCAAGAAAGTATAATTAGAAATAGCATTTGAAGAACTTATAAACTTTTACAAGAAATAAATATGTTATTATTCTATTAATGATATTTTCATTACTGTTCTCTCCCTGCCCAGCCCTACTCTTTACCCACTACATAATCTAAATAGAATGTCATTCTTTAAACAAAGAAAATAATAAAAGAAGAAGGAAAAAAAAGGTAAAGATAAAAAATGTATCAAATTACTAACCTTACTTTTTCAGAAAGAAAACAAATCGAGTCACAGCCTGCCATTAAATCCTCAGGCATTTTGACTGGTTATGAAACAAAACATTTCTTTGCACATAGAGAATAACTTTGATTAAATCTTTTCCAAAATATTTGTGGCTTTCTGGAAATGCAGGAACTATATTCAAAAAGATTAATAATGAACTAAAATGATGAGAGAGAAAAAACATATAACAAATCATTTGTTTTAGTCTCTTCTTCTTCTCTGAAGTCTTCCAGGAAGCTTTAGTTGCCAATCTCTTTAATGAAGAACTAGCCCATTCCATTTCTTCTATTTTATCCAAAATCCTTTTTCTTTGACAAACAGTAAAGCAGAGTCTAAATCATCAAGACCTTAGGACCATCAGGAAGGAAGATTTTAAGCTTGGCAGGAAACAGAAGGTATGTTTTAAACTGTGCTTTTAAGCTCCCTTATTAGTGGCAGAAAAACTTTTCTTTTAGCAATTACCATGGAAGAATAGTCATTGTCACAGTTGTCTCATTAAACTTAACAGGAGCTTTAGCCCAAGCAGATTTAAGAACCATCTCTTTATCAAAAGATGATAGAAATCTAACTATAACTGATCTAGGATAGTTTTTGTTAGAGTTAGTATTAGCTATAGATCTATGTGCTCTTTCGATACCAAAAGAGAATGCTTCTGGTAAATCTAAAGTTTTAGGGAGCCATGTTGTTAAAAAGAAGTAATATTGTTACCTTCAATATTTTCTGGCAGTCCAAAAATCCTAATGTTATTGCCTAGATCTATTTTCCAGGTCATCCAGCTTTGTTTGTAAATGTGTATTTTGTTTCAGCAGAAATTCAATGTTGATTTCCTGTTCTTGTATTTTATTTTCCATGTCATTCACAGCTTCTTCTATGCCTGTCATCTGGATCTTCTGTTGTTGCAGGTCCATATGTAACAAGTCTATTTGTTTTGTAGTTTTTCTATGAAAGTGTCTATTTTAGTATCCATTTTATCCATCTTAGCAGCAAGTTGCTGGACTATAATTATCAGAGACTGAAGTTCTTTCTTGATGCTGGAGTCTTGAGAATTTGTCTTACTGGAACTCATTTCAGACTGATAAACTGACAGGAAAATTTCCAAAGTAATTTCTGACAGGAATATTATTAAGATTTCCTTTCTTTTTTAGATATAGTTCAAGAACTATATAAAACAAACATATTTAGAAAGAAAATTACTTCAAGAATTAATTTTTTAAGTAATTAATTCCTGTCAATGTAATGAAATTGGTGGAGCTGAAGAAATCTGCTGCTATCCTGTGTTCATCCTTGGCCACGCCCCGGATCATTTCAACTTCTGAATGCAAGTAGGATGTGACATCGATATACTGAAAGTGCGCTATCTTTTGCATATGTAACTTACCATAAGAATGTTTGATTTTATGACAGCTATTCTTTAGTTAGCATTTAAATCGGGCTTTGAATATCATTGTGGTTTTGTGATCTTTGGTTAACATTCACCAGATCCATGGATGTAGGTGAAAATCCATTAAGTACCATCCGAGGGAATGATCCTAGTGACTGAAGATTCCAATTTCTGGGTAGAAGAACAGATTTTTTTTCTGAAAGGAAACAGGCATGAATAATTTATTGAATTCCTGAATGCCTGGAATTCTTACAGTAAGAATCAATTATTTAGAAATGGATTGAGGTAGGTGTTAACACTTATCAGGCATACTGACTTACTAGGCTTATTGCAAAGCACATGAAAAAAAAACATCTGCTTTTCCAGTTTTATAAGTAGACACGTTATCCTATAGAAAGTGATTCTGGCATTAGAAGTTGATAAAGATGAGCAGTTATGGGTGAAACCCCTCTCACAGAAGAGATGCAAGAAAATATATCATCATTATTTATTTATTATTTTATTTTACATTTGTTTACTGGGAAAGTCCCACTGGACACATGTCCATTTTCAGCAGAGGACTGGGGAGAAAAGCTCCACAGTTAGCAAACAATAATATATGTGACATTTACACAGTACAGATATTAATATAGGAACAATATAGTTGTACAATAAACCTGTGATTTCATATGTAAACCACTGGCATGGCTATGTATTTTTACACCATAAACAGTAAAGATAATACAGCAGAGTATACACCATAGTAGTGGAGTTAGGTATAATTAGATAGCATTCAGACAGTAGCTTATTTACAATAGAGTGGGTTTAGAAGTAATTAGGCAGTAGTAGATGTAGAATGTGATAGATGGTTGACAGTGGTAACTTAACAGATATAAGCCAGCCGTGGTATAAGCTTGGTAGGTGTGGGTAGGGTTATGGGCAATATTAACTTGAAGAGAGTGCTGGTTTTAGTCTAGTCAGGGGTATTGCAGGGGCATAGCCACTTGTCTATTAGGTGAGTTTTTTAGCAATGTTTTAAGTTGAGAGAGGGTCAGAGTGGATGATATTTAATCTGGTAGTGAATTCCAGAGTTTGCCTGTATAGTTTAAGAATAATGATTCCCCAGCTGAATTCTGGCTGACTCAATTTTGATAAGTGGTTTATTGGTGGAGAGTAAAGTTCTAGAGCTGGTATATGGTGGCAGAATATTTTGGAGTGCGGGTGTTCTTTCCCTTTGGTAGAATATCTTATGGGTTATGGTTAGTTGGTCATATAGCAGGAGGTTTGGGAGTTCTAGCCATTTGAGTTTTTTAAGAGGGTTACAGTGGTGAGTTCTTGATGGGGAATTGGTGGTGTATCTAGCAATTTTATTCTAGCAGGCTTCAATCTTGGCTAAATCTGTTTTTCTAAGGTTAGTGAGTATGGGGAATGCATAAAGTAGTGTTGATATCAAATGCGATTGGGCGATTTTGGCTTTAGTGTCATTTGTAAAGAATTGTTTGTTCTTATATAAAGTTCCAATTTTTTATGAACTTTTTTTACAGCTTGAGATATGTGGATGTCAAATCTCATATTGCAGTCAATTTCGACACCTAGAAGCTTCGTATGGGGTGAGGGAGAAATGTTTGTATTATCTAATGAAGTTAAGTAAAAAGTACACAGTGATGCATATACTTTGGTGGGCTGAAATATTGTAAGTTTGTTTTTTGGGGGGGTTAAGAATTAATTAAAAGTTAGTTAGCCAGGTTTCAATTGCTAGGAAGGATATTTGTGTTACTTTATGAAGTTCTACAGTAGCAGCAGCACAGATGACTGTAGAGTCGTCTGCGTACTGAATGAGCGAAGCTTGTGGGACTGAGGTGTGTAGATTATTGGTGAAGATAGAGAAGAGTAATGGCCCTAAAATTGAACCTTGTGGAATGCCAAGTGTTACGGGAAGAAGGGATGACATTGTTTGTTGTTTAAGGTCAGAGAGGACATTCAGGAGATTGCTGTGAGAGACCATATCAAAGGCTTTTGACAGGTCTAAGAGTATAGAGGATACATAGTTACCATTATTTCTATGGAGGTTGATCATGTTTGTAAATAACATTAATGCAGTAGTTGTACTATGGAATGGCCAGAAGCCATGCTGGGTATTGGTTAGCAGTTTATTAGTGTGCAGATAATCTGTGATTTGCTTATGGACAATTCCTTATCATTTTTCTCATCCTTTTGCACGAGCATCTGCAGGTCCTTGCACTACTAGTTGAATTTAGATCATGGGCCATAGTCAGAGTCATATCCTTTTTCTCCAACAGAGTTGGCAAAAGTAACTGGAACATGCCCTGTTGATAATTTCCTTGAATGTTTTCCACAGCCACAGGGCAACTAGAAATTCCTGCAGTATATATAAGTGGGTGTGCATTACAGATAGTTAGAGCTAATAGTATTATTGCTGTTTTTTATTATTAGTATTATTGTTTTCATTATTATTTTTATTTTGCTGCATAATTTGCTTTTATATTCCGTTTTGCAACATTTCTCAACTAGGTCTTAACATTTCTGAAGAGAGATTTTCTATGTTTGTTCCAAGACATAACACCTGCTAGGTATCTTGAATGCATTTTAGTGCTTTGTGTGTACATAAGATTTTGTAGGAGGTTGGTTAGGATTGAAGTCAGTGGGAAACAGAACCTTGTTGGACTTGTTTTCAAGAAGACTGATGGCCAAGTTAAGTTTTTTATAATAGAAAATGTTCAAAATAAAATTATGTAAAACTGACGGGATAGAATGATATTATGTAGAAAGGAGACATTAGGTATTAAGTAATATTCAGACAATGTTAGCACTAGCACAGTAGTGTGACAAAAATGGATTTACCTCAGAAATATTCCATAAATGTGGTATGAAAATCACAACATTTTGAACAGAAATGTTAAAATACAGTCACTATATAAAAATAATAATCCACAGGAAAGCAAATGCAGGCCAAAGGACTACACGAAAAAAAAGATAAATCTACTTTATTTATACAGCAGTAAAAGGTTAGCGCTTTCACCCCTGAAACAAACTAGGAACTTCATCAGACAAGTAAAAATATTCCAAGAGCTTTTTAAATCTTGTAACCTAAAATACATGTGTAATGACATCACAAACCACACCTCTAAACTCAACTAAACCACACCCCTGGTTCATGACATATATACAGCTTTGCTTAAGAGAAAATACCTGAATGAATGACTTAACTATAAAGTATAAAATATATCAAACATTTTAAAATTGTAAACAAATATGAATACTAAGTAGACACTGTTGATATACATATCTAAAACACATAAATAGATTAAAAAGAAAAAAGCATGTTTTTTTTTTTTTGAAGACCTAGTGCAGAACACCTGTAAAATACTTATAAAATCAAGTATTTACAAAAGGATAAATTGTATTTATGTAAATGTATATACAAATCAGGTGTCATCTATTCAAGGCTTTTAATTTTAAAACACTTGAAATAGAAACAGACTCATTCAACCCAGGCCAAACCTTGGGATTTAAGCGCAACTGCCATATCAATTCTTGTCTTTCCAGTAGCAGTGGCCATGCACCCCCCTGTTGTTCACTGCTACACTGTCCAACACTATAAATCTAAAATTGTGTCCACTGTTTTCTTTAACAAGTTTTGCCAAGGAATTAAACTCACATTCATCTCTGATGTTCCTCATGTGTTCCCCAATGTGGTGTTTCAACTCGCATTCAGTTTTTCCTATACAGAAACACGTGCATTGAGAACACATGTGGGACGGCCAAAAAGACGTTTTAGATAAGTTTTTAATGTACATCAACCAAACTACTGAATTCCTAAAATTCACTAGCAATAAACGTAAAACAAATATACCCTTTTTGGATGTCCTTATTTCTAAGGACAATACACACAAAAAGTTTGTGGCTGAGGTATATCGAAAGGAAACATATTCTAATAGTTTTCTCTATTATGACAGCAACTATCCTCACATTCAAAAAAGAGCTGTCTTGAAAGGGCAATTCCTTAGAGCTGTGAGGATGGTAACATTGTGGGAAAATTTTCTTTTAGAATGCAACAATTTAGAAAATATGTTCCTAAAGAGAGGTTACCCTAGAGATTTAGTTCAAGAAGTAATGAGGGAAGTCATTACAAAGAGACAAAATGGATATTTGAGAGCATTATTGGGGGACGGACCTACTGAAAAGAGTCTAATGTTAGATGGTTCGGGGGCAGAATCTTACCATGTTCCATCAACAATAGACACAACATGTTTGGACATGGTAACAAATAAAGAGAATAATAAAGCCAAGTTTGACAGTAGTGCCATATACATCACGTTTTCTACTGACAGCCACTTTATTAAAAAAACACAAGAACTGGAGTTTATTGAGTACAGGCAGGGATATCATGAAGCATGTAGGTGAATACCCAGTCTTTGGTTATAAAAAGGGCAAGAATTCGAAATGATTTTTGAAAATCTAAACACCCCCAAAAAAACAGGATACATGTTTAAATGTTTTAGGTGCAAGTTTTGCCATTATATTTTGCCAGTGAGCAAAATTAACATTAATGGGATAAGCTACAAAATTTTGGGTAAATTTAGTTGCAACTCAGAAAAAGTGGTTTATTGTGCTAAATGTTATCAATGCACGTGTTTCTATATAGGAAAAACTGAACACAAGTTGAAACATCGCATTGGGGAATACATGAGGAACATCAGAGATGAATGTGAGTTTAATTCCTTGGCAAACATGCTAAAGAAAAAAGGTGGACACAATTTTAGATTTATAGTATTGGACAGTGTAGTAGTGAACAACAGGGGGAGTGCGTGGCCACTGCTACTGGACAGACAAGAATTGATATGGCAGTTGCACTTAAATGCCAAGGTTTGGCCTGGGTTGAATGAGGCTGTTTCTATTTCAAGTGTTTTAAAATTAAAAGCCTTGAATAGATGACACCTGATTTGTATATACATTTACATACATACAATTTGCCCTTATGTAAATACTTTACATGTATTCTGCACTAGGTCTTCAAAAGAGAAAAAAAAACATGTTTTTATCTTTTTATCTATTTATATGTTTTAGATATGTATATTAACTGTGTCTACTTAGAATTCATATTTGTTTACAATTTTAAAATGCTTGATACGTTATTTTATATTTTATACTTTATTCTTAAGTCATTCATTCAGGTATTAGCGGTATATATGTCATGAACCAGGGGTGTGGTTTAGTTGAGTTTAGAGGTGCGGTTTGTGATGTTACTACACATGTATTTTAGGTTACAAGATTTGAATAGCCGTTGGAATATTTTTTACTTGTCTGATGAAGTTCCTAGTTTGTTTCTGGGACGAAAGCGCTAACCTTTTACTGCTGTATAAATAATGTGGATTTATCGCTTTTGTTTTCGTGGAGTTCTTTGGTCTGCATTTGTTTTTCTGTGGATTATTGGTTTGTTGCTGTTTTCTTGGTTTTGTTTGATCACAGTCACTAGATGTCTCTGTTTTGAAAAAAAAAACTCCCAATAATAACAACATTGTAAAGTATAAGAGAGATCATAGCTGTTATTTTCATAATAATTATACACTCTTAAAAAGCATTAATATGTATAGAACCTAATCCACCTTATAAAATATTGTTTAATCATTTATCAAGCAAAACAATAAGTAGAAATTATTAGCACTGCCCCCATTAGTATTAAATTGTACCACAGTCATGCAAAATGCACACATTTGTATACAACTACAATTAGTTCTACCAGAAGTAACAATTTTTAGTTATTTATTTTATTGAAATGTGATTACTAGGAAAGTCTAACTGGATAGGATCCCAGTTTCAGTGCACACCTGGGAAGAAAATTTCAAAGTATTGCAAAACATTGTAAGAACAATAATTTTACAGTCCTCAAAATAATAATACAAAAAATGTGCATTTTAAATTTTTATTTATTTATTTATTTATTTATTTAATTTTTTTGATGACCGAAATCCGTTCCACAAATCCTGTTTTGTTTTTCCTGGAGAGGGAGGGAGAAATGCTCCAAATGCATGTCTTTGGAAAATAATAATTAATAATAGCTAAATAATTAATGAAAATATTGGTTAAAAATAGATAGAAGTTCTATGACAATGATTTAATATTTAGAGAAATTGTATCCAGTTTTTATTGTAATTAAAGCTAAGTTATTATAATGCAAACAAAAATTACAATAGGAAGTGAAAGAAATAACAATAAGCAAAAACCTACAATAACTTTAAAAAATATCAAAGTAACACAGGATCAGTACCTCAGTAGTTCTGTAAATGCTGCCTCCACGGTATAAAAAAATCTCCACTATATTGCACATTTAATACATCTGTTCACTGTCTTAGTATTTCATAATATAACTTCAGTCCAACAAAAAAAATAAGGATGCTAAAATATAACTTTGAAATCATATTAACTTACTAAATCCCTTAACAGTACCAACAGATGCAAGCATTATTTAAAAGTCCACACAAGAATACATCAAAAAGAAAAGCTAACTCTTCTTTTTTCCTTTGGAAGTGCATTTGCATACTTACTAACATCTTCAAAACTTCAGAAACGTAAATGACAGCTAAATGTCACCTGCTATTTTTTCCAGGGAATACCAGCATGAATCATACCTCACACATGAATACAATATTGCTTAAAATATAACAATATTTACTATGTACATTTTCATGTATATTAAAAAGTATATTGTCAGTAACTTCTAGTGTCTGGGCTGCCACCTGAGATCACCTCCTTTAATGCTGCCTGGAATTTGTACTAGTAACTTATCTCTTCCCATTGCCCTACTTGAATAGATGCTCTTTTAGGCACATGCCTGAGCTTTGCAAATACTTCGGTTTCCAACCTTTGCAAACTTGGAGAAACATTTAATTTCTGCAAATAATGTATGTCTTTCTGACCCATTGTTATCAGAAATCTGAGCATCTTTTTCTCACTTCTGGGCTCTATCTCCGGAAATTCTAACAACAAAAAAACAGTTCTCATGGCACTTTAAACTGACCTCACTACATATCATTTAACACCTCTTTATTTTTAGCCCATCGCTGAACAATGT
>NC_056728.1:852901980-852906980 GCF_019279795.1 Protopterus annectens | reverse complement strand
GTATTCTTGGCCTTGGACAATGCAGCTTTAACCTGTGCTGCAGTAATGCTGGGTGCCTGGCATTCCTCGGTATTGTGATTGGTCCTTCAGGGGGGTAGAGAGGTAACATTGACACTAAATCTGTCAGCCAGTATGTTGGCAATATCTGTTGGCTCAGTATAGGAGGTACCATTGCGCAGTAACAAAGAGCAAACCTGAGTATTGCCATGGAGATTCTTGATATAACTATAGAAGGTTTTGTGGTTGCTTTTAGTGTCTGCTGCAATTATGCATTCATAGCTGGCTTTAGAGGTTTTAATGAGGGATCTCAACTTTTTGTTGAGGCTAATAAGGGAGATTTTCCAGTCTTGGGACTTCACCTTTTTCTGCAACAGTTTCTTCCTTCTGTTGTAGAGTTTATTAATTGCAGGAGACCACCAGATTGGCTTCCTTTTTTTAGATGAGAGTGACTTGGTTCTGTTGGGTATGGCTAGTTCCATGAATTGATGTACATGTTTGTACAGTGTATTGTTGTATGATTTGGCAGTCATGCATCTATTTTCCATTGACATGGGTGTTGTGAAATTAGCCACCTCTGTTTTTAGGAGCCCAAATTCAGATTTGGAGAAATTTTTCATGGTGGTTACCTTTACAGGGGTGTGTAGGTGAGATGTGGATTTCCATGGTGATTAATTTGTGGTCGGATCTAACCAGGGAGGACTTGACTATTGGTGTATAGTAATGGTTGCCCATGGTAACGGTTGCCCATGGTAGTAATAACCAGGTCAAGGATATTGCTTCCTCTAGTGATGGGTAAGAATGAGATGATCCAAGGCATTGGAATTGATGAATTCCAGAAATATTTTGGGTCAGTGCATTGGTGCATGAGTCGTTTTCTCAGTTGATGGAGGGGTAGTTGAAGTCACCTAATATGAGCATGTTGGGTTGGACCCTAATAGTTTTCACGGTGCTTAGGAACATGGACTGAGAGTCTCGGGACATGGTTGGGGACCTATAGCAGGCTTCGGCCTGAATTGCCGTCTTACCCAATGTTAGTTGTACCTGATGTATCTCAGATGCATTATGTTGGGCTACTAGTCTGGAAGTGTGCATATCCTTTATGAATATGGAGACATCACTGCCTTTGGAGCTTTGTTTCATATTCTGGGGATGAAAGGTGTGGAATGAGTTAAAGCCTGGTAGTGCAGGGGTGCTTTCTGCTGCTTTAAACAAGGTCTCTGTTACAGGACAAATGTTAATGTTCTCCATTTTGAGGAGTGCTTCAAGCAAGTGCATCTTGAGATTTAGGCTTCTAGCACTGAGCAGCATGACCCTCAGATTGCACTTATTTATAGCTGTTACTATGGTAATTTGGTCCTTGGAACATCTCCTAAAAAGTACTATGGGGTGGCATGAGCCTTAGCCAGTATCCGGAAACCCAGGAGTGAAAGATGCAAACCATCTCTGGCAAAGCATCGAGGTCTGTCAGTCATGTCATCCCAAGCAGACAGATACTGGATCCCGAAACTTTAAAAAAATATGCGTTTCTGTACTCCAACTCAAGATAAAAAATATGCAAATACACAAACGGTAGAAATCGAGCACTGGAAGTTCCCAATAAATTCCAAGTAGGTGACCCAATACACTGTAAATCACTTTATTATAAAACTAAACAATTTAGCGCTTTCATCCACTCACAATGTGGACTTCATCAGAAAACTAATTATTTGCAAAAAACTGTTTAAATATCAATTCATTTTGGCGCCAGTGGGTTTATCCAATGAAATTAATTAAAAACTTTAAAGTGATATCTAACCCTTTTAGCACTTATGCAATGTGCAATATAAAAATTATTTAAAAAGCTCATTACTAATATTAATCCAGTACATAAAATTACACTGTTAGCCGCAGTGGTGCAGTGGTAGCATTGTCGCCTCACAGCAAGAGGTTCTCCCATTCGATTCTGGGCTGGAGCACCTTCTGTGTGGAATCTGTATGTCCGCCCCATGGTCGACTGGTGTTCGAAAGACATGCGTGAATGGGCATGCCTTGATTGAAGGTTGAGAATCGGGCTGGCACCTCAGAGCCATAAAAATCTACTGCCAATCATTAGTGGACCGGAGTTCCACTGTAGTGACCCCTAACCGGGAAAAGCCGAAAGATAAACAAGAACATAAAATTACACTGTTGAATGAAAAATAAATGAATACATGAATGAATAAATAACTAATGTACTTTACCATTATTTCATAGTCTTAGTTTACTATTATCATAAATGTGCCTGCAATACAGGTTTAATAAGAATACTGAAGTTCAATCCAGGGGGGGTTGTGGCATCAAGAAGGAACTGCCACTTTACTTCTTTCTCCCCCAAAATAGCCTTAATATTCCCTCCCCTTGGATTTATACTATCTCAAGTATACCAAACTTGAAATTGTAATTTTCCCCTTTACACTCTATGTGTCTATATAGGGCATTGTTATGATATTTTTTCTGGATGTTATATAAATTATCATAAATTCTTGAAACATCTGTCCATTTTGCCTATATAACAACCCGGACACTCTATACATTTAGCCATGTATACCATGTGTTTGCTATTACAATTCCCCTGTGTAAACATAACCTTTGTCTTGTTAATGTTTTCCAAAATGACACTGTCAACTTCAAGTATGGAGCTGCATTGTTTGCAATTTCCACATCTTCTGGTGCGCCCTATCCTGTTGTGCTTCCCCCTAAATTCACTGTTATTCTCAAAATTACTTTTATAAGTTCCTCGTCATCTTACATACAAAGGTAGGTGTCTCTTCTATAACTTAATATCTTCATCTGCCTTCAGAATATTGCAGTTATCACAAATAAGACGTTTGACTTTGTCTGCATGGGGACCATATTCCAATATACATGCTCGACTATATTTTGAATCATTATTGTGCTCCATACTTGGTTTGTCTTGTATAATTCCAGTCCCTAATAAAGTTTATATTAATTACCCCATTCTTTTGTAACAAATCTCACAATGTCATCTATCAAACCCCTAGGATAACCTCTTTCTTCAAATAGGGAACCAATATACTTCATTTCCTGTACCATATCGTCATAACCTGATGTCATCCTGGCAGCTCTAATGCACTACCCTTTAATTATATTCCGCATTTGTTTCCTAGGATGATTACTTCTATATTCTAAATAATTATTACTAAAGGTATCCTTCCTGTAAATACGAGATTTGAAACCAATGGGTTATTAACTATATAAATGCCCAACTATGCTGTGCCTTCAGTATTAACACTATGTGCAAATTTCAGAAAGGCACTGGTACTATTTAAATATCCAGTGAATTGTTCAATCATCTCTAGGGGGACATCCCAAATGCAAAAACCTTGTATATAATCTAATGTTATTATAATACTCGCTGTTGAATATATGGTTTTCTTCCTAATCCAACATTACAAGGTTGGCAAATATGGGGGCACATGCCACCCCCATGGCCACACCTTTTGTTTGCCTATAGTTTTCACCTTCATAGACTCCAACACTAAGGTCATGCAATCCACAATAAGCCTAGTCCAGTCCCATCCTATGCCGGCATGTTTTTTAATACTATTACAGAAGCCATCCAGGCCTTCCTGTTTTGGAATACATGAGAATAGATCCACTACATCTATGGTTATCAAAGTCAGCTCCTGCTTCCATAGATTAATTGTTAGTCTACTTAAAAAATCCCACAAATCTTTTAAAATATGAGGTACTTTGTCATAGATATGCTTCAACCAGTGGTCTATAGCTACCTCAATGGGGAAGGTTTTAGAATGACTTCCCAATATAATGGGTCTAAATGGGGGGTTACTAATGTCTTTGCGAACCTTTGGGATATCTACTGTTGTTGCTAATTTAGGAAAATCCACCTTCATAAAATTGTACATATCTGGTGTCACCCTGTTATCAAGTAGATATACCTCCAAATACATGTCTATGCGTCTATATGCAATGTGTATTTCATTGACAGATACAGTTTCGTAATTTCCTGACTGTTGCAATATCTCATACATCTTGTTAATATATTCCAAAGAGTCATAAATTACAACTCCTCCCCCTTGTCAGGCTTCATAATCCTAATGTTATGATCAGATTTCAACTGTTTTAATTTTATTGTTTCCTCATAAGTTAAATTACTTCTCAACTTATTACCCTGAATGTTCAACTGTAATTTATATATTTCTTTTGCAACTACCTTCTCATATGTAGCTATACTGGGGTGCATGGGTGGCACAAAGGTACTTTTTTTTCAATAAGCTTGTTAGTACTGGGGAGGGGGAGGGGTGGTTTACCTTTAAAGAAAATGGCTAAATTCAACTTCCTAAGAAATAATTTTAATTCTGTTAAAGTATCTACCAAGTTGAATCATGTCCTAGGTATGAACTTCATACCCCTGGAAAAAAGATTAATATGTTCTTTATCTATAACCATGTTCGTGTAGTTATACACTTTGAACTTACCCATACTACATACCACACTATCTTGGGACACTATAGCATATGTGTCATTTCTATATACCAGTTCTGTTCTTCCCTCCACCCCTGGTCTATTTGTATGATCCCCACTTCCATTTGTACCAATTCTGTCTCCACTTCATGTGCTGTTGCTGTTTCCAACCACTTTATTATATCCTTGTTCTACATTCTTAACAAATTGAGATTTGTTCTGCGTCTGTTCCCCATACTAAATATTAGACTTCTCAGCTTAAATATCTTTCCATGGGTATATTCTATTATGTCTGTACTGCTCTAAATCCTGCTCAATATTTTTACTTTTCTTCTTAAATATTTTTTCAGACCTATTCTCAACATATTTCAACTGTTTATTATATAATTTTTCCCACTGGAAGAATAAAAGATCACTGGTTATCGCAGCATTTAATTTCTCAACCTCAGCCATTAAATGACATGAGCTTTTTAAAGAATTTTTATATTGCACATTGCATAAGTGATCAAAGGGTTAGATATCACTTTAAAGTTTTT